>NC_054873.1:1778394-1963595 GCF_018320785.1 Cheilinus undulatus
GTTAAAGAAAGAAAAACCCACAATGGTCACTGAAATAACTGTAACCTGACAAAGGTAACAACAAATAAAAATGTGCTGAAAATGAACTAATGAAAATCAGACATTGCTTTTGAATTGTGGTTCAACAGAATCATTTTAAAAACAAACTAATGAAACCGACCTGGACTAAAAAGATGGCACCTTTAACTTCATATTTTGTTCCACAACCTTTTAGTCCAGGGCTGACAGATGGGGGGTGCTTAGCCCCAAGGGTTGCAGGTAATACTTAGCATATAGCGCGCACCATTTTTTTTTCTCCACGCCTTAAAATGCTGAATTCATTAATTCATTAATTTATTATTAGTTGTAGAGCATTTATCAGGACCTATAACCCAGTTTCCTTTTTCTGCTCTTTTGACAGTATTTATTATCAGCAGTACATTAAAGATCAAATAAAACAGCCATGTATGGACAAGTTTCACTAGATAGTATGTTATCTCAACATGTGATCCGTGTGTGTGAGGGTCACTGATGACCGACGACACGTATCAATGATCATCATGAAATATGAGTGTGTGAGAGCATGGACAGGAACAGGGATGTCATTAGGCTGTTTAACGGGGGCTGAAGCCCACCTAAAATGTTCCTCAGCCCCCCTAACAACAATAACAGTAAAAACAGTGATTAAATTAATAAAGGAACGCACCACAGCATGAGGAAGGAGCCACTCGTCTCAGAAGATGTTCAGCTGAAAACTGATGGAATTTTGACAGATGACAAAGCTGCTGTTGCTGCTACTTTTAATGATTGTATTGATTCAGTTCTTGAGCTTGGGAGAAACTTCAATGAAAGGAAATTGGACTTTGCACCCAGGGCTGATTCTGGGCATGGGGGATATAGGCGGTTGCCTAGGGCGCCGTGCTGAGGGGGGCGCCGTCATGGGCCCTGAAAATTTTGAAGAGTCCACCAATGTAACAGATCATCAACTCCTGCACTCCTGTAACCCCTGCGCCTCTCGTTCCTGAAACCCTCCTCATTGGAAAAACACACTAAACTGCCCTCCTGGGTGAAAAAAAAAACACTTAATTGCCCTCTTGACTGGTTAAAACACGTGCTTAAGTGCCCTCCGGTTGGCAAAATGCAACTGCTCTCTTGGGTGGCAAAAGAAACACTAAACTTCAGAAGACCATTAGGACCAAGAAATACTCTGAAACATTACTGTTACAATGACTTTAATGTTGGGCCCTTTTTTGGTCTATACTGAGCCAGAACTATATCTGACAGAACCAGTTTGGATTATCTGCTGCTAATATGGTGTTAAAATGCACTAGAATACAGGAAATGGCATCTACTTCATTGAAAATGTTCTGGTGGAAGACCCCCAGACCCCCGAGGGATTTGTCTAGATCGTCTAGTAGTCCCCTCTTTACTGGCGAGAACATGCTGTATGTGCCCTTTTTTTCTTTTCGCCCCTGCCCTTGAAAAAGTCTGTGCACGCCACTGGTCGTGCGACTCTAAATTCATGGCTGAACCGAAGGAAAACCGGACAGTTCAACCCAAATGTTCAGAGTTTCTACATTTCAAACTTTGGCTTGAAAACTGTACCTGCAAGTGTGACCTGTGTGATAAAGGTCGTCTGCTCTAGAAGAATTTCTGGAGTCGCTCATGTTGGTTGTAGCAGTCAGTTATTGCATTTTCCTGCATGTGTAACAAAGCAACAGGGTTTATCCTAATGGTGACTTCTCAAGGTAGTACTACTCAGTCCCAGCAGGGCCCAGATTCTGGGTTTAGGTCTAACCTGAGGGCCTAACAGGGTAAATATTTCACCATAACTGTCAACCTCATTTTCACCAGTGATAAATTATAAAAAAACCAGCACTGATGATATTCAAAAAAGTCTAAGTTGATAAGTTTAAAGGCTCAAATCTGAGATGAAATTCCAATTTATTAGTTCAAAAGATCAGAACACAACATTAATAGAAAAATAATGTTTAAAAAAAAAAAGCAAAAATATGAGGAAAAAATTGAAACCATAAGTTTGAAAGGTCAAAATTTGAGATAAAATTTGAAATCATGATTTTAAAAGTCAAAATACGACTTAGAATGTCAAACTGTGAGTCTGATAATTCAAAATATGGGATTAAAAAGCCAAAATTAGGAGTTGAAAATGTCAAAATATGAGCTAGAATCCAAAAATGATGACTTAAAAGGTTAAAAATATGACTTCAGTTCAAAATTGGGAGTGTAAAAGGTAAAATATATATATATATATATATATATATAAAGTAAAAATTATTAATTCAAAATGTCAAAATATGAGAAAAAATTGAAATCATGTTTACACTTGAAGGACAGTAGGTGTCAGTGTTGCGCCATTTAGCTGGAGTTAATCCAGACCTTTTTAACTGTTACACACAAGTGCAGAACAGAGACATGGCCGTTAGTCTTTGCCCAAGCCCCGGATGTTTGCTTCTCCTGGCTCCGCCCCCTATGCACAATGACAGTTTTCTGGTCCAATCAACCCCTCCCCTCTCCCCCACTCTGCTCCTGTTCAGTGAAAGTGAAACTAAAAGTGAGTTATCAAAAGATAACTGCAGAGAGGAACGAGGAGATCCGTGAAAAATAGTTAAATGAGGAAAAAGCAGAAGTGTTGGTCAGGACGCTGTTGATGCTGTAAATCCTGCTCCGTCTACGGCAGCCTGTGTGGAGGAGAGCAGAGAGACAGGTGTGACACAGGGGTCAAGGGTTAATCCAGGTCACCGAGACAGTGAAGCAGCAGGTGAGTGGACTGTAGACTTTAATGATGTAGACTAATGACCTTCATTAGACTGTGAGTCTACTTTATTCAGATAGAGAACACGTTCAGACTCTAATCTGTAGCTGCTCTGTGGTCTAAAACATGAAGAGATGGATATTTAAGTCCTCTAATCACCGTTAAAGTAGACTGCTCCGTTTTAGATCAAAGTCCTGAGGTCAGACTGTCCTGTTACATACAGGTAGGCCTGTGTCAGTATTTCTGTTCATACTGAGTTCTGTTGTTGGTATAAGTAGAGTAAAATTTTTCCTCTGTGAGTAGTTTCCCGTTATATGACAGCAGGATTGAAATGTGTACAGTAAATCTACACTTTTGATTTCTTATTTCCTGTTTCATGTTTATGAGATAAGGAAATGCTGCTGTTACTGTGAAATAGTTCAGCTCTAACTTATTAGCTGGAGCAGAATAGGATGATAAAGTACCCATAAAAGGAAGAGTGGAAGCTTTTTCTGAAAAATTTATTTATATTTATATTATTATTTATTACCGTTTATTCTAACAAACCTAGAAGGCACTTTATCATCTTATTTCCCATTCAAGGGCACCCTAAAGACAGTTTAGTACATTTTATCAACCCGGAACGCACCCTTAAAAGACATTGTATTACATCTTATCCACCTAGAGAGCACGTAATTTTATTTTATCCACTTAGAGGGCACCCTGGCAGTCACTTTATCACATTTTTCTCCTAATAGAGGGCACCCTGTGGGCACTTTATCACATTTTTCTCCTAATAGAGGGCACCCTGGAAGGCACTTTATCACATTTTCTCCTAATAGAGGGCACCCTGGAAGGCACTTTATCACATTTTTCTCCTAATAGAGGGCACCCTGGAAGGCACTTTATCACATTTTTCTCCTAATAGAGGGCACCCTGGCAGTCACTTTATCACAATTTTCTCCTAATAGAGGGCACCCTGGGTCACTTTATCCCACCTTTCGCCCAATACAGGGCACCCTGGAAGGCACTTTATCACACTTTTCTCCTAATAGAGGGCACCCTGGAAGGCACTTTATCACACTTTTCTCCTAATAGAGGGCACCCTGGCAGTCACTTTATCACATTTTTCTCCTAATAGAGGGCACCCTGGAAGGCACTTTATCACACTTTTCTCCTAATAGAGGGCACCCTGGCAGTCACTTTATCACATTTTTCTCCTAATAGAGGGCACCCTGGCAGTCACTTTATCACACTTTTCTCCTAATAGAGGGCACCCTGGAAGGCACTTTATCACACTTTTCTCCTAATAGAGGGCACCCTGGAAGGCACTTTATCACACTTTTCTCCTAATAGAGGGCACCCTGGCAGTCACTTTATCACATTTTTCTCCTAATAGAGGGCACCCTGGAAGGCACTTTATCACACTTTTCTCCTAATAGAGGGCACCCTGGCAGTCACTTTATCACATTTTTCTCCTAATAGAGGGCACCCTGGCAGTCACTTTATCACACTTTTCTCCTAATAGAGGGCACCCTGTGGGCACTTTATCACATTTTTCTCCTAATAGAGGGCACCCTGGCAGTCACTTTATCACATTTTTCTCCTAATAGAGGGCACCCTGGAAGGCACTTTATCACACTTTTCTCCTAATAGAGGGCACCCTGGAAGGCACTTTATCACATTTTTCTCCTAATAGAGGGCACCCTGGAAGGCACTTTATCACATTTTTCTCCTAATAGAGGGCACCCTGGCAGTCACTTTATCACATTTTTCTCCTAATAGAGGGCACCCTGGAAGGCACTTTATCACATTTTTCTCCTAATAGAGGGCACCCTGGAAGGCACTTTATCACATTTTTCTCCTAATAGAGGGCACCCTGGAAGGCACTTTATCACATTTTTCTCCTAATAGAGGGCACCCTGGAAGGCACTTTATCACATTTTTCTCCTAATAGAGGGCACCCTGGAAGGCACTTTATCACACTTTTCTCCTAATAGAGGGCACCCTGGCAGTCACTTTATCACACTTTTCTCCTAATAGAGGGCACCCTGGCAGTCACTTTATCACACTTTTCTCCTAATAGAGGGCACCCTGGCAGTCACTTTATCACACTTTTCTCCTAATAGAGGGCACCCTGGCAGTCACTTTATCACACTTTTCTCCTAATAGAGGGCACCCTGGCAGTCACTTTATCACACTTTTCTCCTAATAGAGGGCACCCTGGCAGTCACTTTATCACACTTTTCTCCTAATAGAGGGCACCCTGGCAGTCACTTTATCACACTTTTCTCCTAATAGAGGGCACCCTGGCAGTCACTTTATCACATTTTATCCACTTAGACCACAGGTGTCAAACTCAATCAGCAGGGTCCAGATTCTGAGTTAAGGTCTAACCTGAGAGCCAGTAACACATTATTTGGGGGAAAAGGTTAAGCACTGATGACTAATAGTTTTCAGATTTAACTAGAATGGCCGTCTGAGGCGGCAGACCCACGCCTAAGTGGCGCCACTGAGGAACTCTTCCATTGATAACTATGGTGTTCAAAATTTCAAAGTCCGAGAAAAACCGAACGGGTGCGCGGATCATCACCAAAATCTAATCGATTCTTCCCTGTCACTATCCCAATATTCCCTGAACGTTTGGTGAAGATCAGACTTTCTATTCTCGAGTTATCTTGTACACATACAAACAAAGAAAGATACGGAGCTCTTTCCATAACCCCCTGCTGATGTCATCGGCGTGGGTAAAAAAAAAAGGTCAAAATGATAATTTCAAAGGCTCAAAATCTGAGATAAAAAGTCAAACTTGAGTCAAAAAGTCAAAACTAAAAGTTAAGTTAAATAATGTTTTAAAAAGGCAAAAATATGAGATAGAAAGTCCAAATCATCAGATTTAAAGGTCAAAGTGTGAGATTAAATTCAAAATCATGACTTTTAAAGATCAATATATGAGATTAAGCATGAAATTGTGACTGTTGAAAGTAAAAATGCCAGTTTAATTTTAAAATTGTGAATCTAAATGGTCAAAATATGAGAAAAGTCAAAATCATAGGTTTTACATGTAAAAATTTGATACAGAATTTAAATCATAAAATTCTAAGGCTAATATATGAGATAAAAAAGCAAATTCTGAATTAAAAAGGTCAATAATTTCTTTATTGTATTTTTTTATTAGATGGATTACATGGATATCTTAAATAATTGTTCGGTTTAGATTTAAAGCCTGGAGGAAATCTGCAGACCTCATACTGGTTGGCCAGTTATAATAAAGATATAATATAATCTGGCAGGCCAACTATTACAGTACCATGGGTCCCCAGGCCTTGAGTTTGACACCCCTGACTTAGAGGACACTCAAGAAGGCACTTTATCCCATTTACCACATTTTGTCCACTTTACTTACAACCCAGTGTCGAGCCAGGATGCTCTTCTTGCATGGCTCTGCATCTGATGGTGATTGCACAAAGCGGTAGCTGATTGGTCATAAGTTCCCCTTCCTTCCATCCCTGTGCATGACGTTCTACAGGTGTTTTTTTTTTAATTCCAGGGTAAATGCAACTAACCTTTGTGAGTGTGATTCAATTCTTAAACTTTAAACTTAATAGTTTCACGTTCCTCTGTCTTTTTATGAAGAAAAGCTAAATAACAGTGCATGATAAGTAAACTATAAACTCATCAGATGTAACCAAAGAGCTAGATAACAGTCTGATTTTCCTTCCTAGGGTGCAGAGATGTCTGCTGCCAACTGTCTGTTGACTGAAGATCAGTTTCGCTGCTCCATCTGTCTGGATGTGTTCACCAATCCCGTCACCATCCCATGTGGACACAACTTCTGTAAGACCTGCATCACAAGATATGGGGCTACCAGTAATGAGTGTCCCAACTGCAGAGGAGTTTTTTACCAAAGACTGGAGCTGCGGGTCAACACTGTTCTCTCTGAGATGGCTGCTCAGTTCAAGAAGTCATCCAAACAGAACGCCAGGAGCAGCCTGAAACAAAAAGCCCCCGATGATACTGGAGCCATACTGCTGGCATGTTTGGTGTGTCTCATATGTGTCCTCATAGCCTGGATGGTTTTAGGACACGGCAATCATGACGCTTTAGAATATATCAACCCTGAGCTGGTGAAGACAGAGGCTGAAATTCAGCAGATGATCCAAGCAAGAAGACTGAAGATCCAAGAGACTGAACATTCAGTGGAGCTCAGTAAGAGACATGCAGACAAGGAGCTGGCACAGAGTGTTCAGGTTTTAACGGCTCTGAAAGAATCTGTTGAAAGTAACCTAATGAAGGTCACTGATACAGTAAAAGAGAAGCAGAGAAAGATGGAGACCGAAGCTGAAAGCTTCATCAGACAGCTGGAACAGGAAATCTCAGTACTGATGAAGAGGAGCGCAGAGATGGATCAGCCCTCCATCGCTCAGCTGAAGGAACTCATCAGTGAAGAGATGCAGAAACAGATGAAGGGGCTGCTGGCTGGGGCTGAGCTGAAGAGTGTTCAGAGGTACGCTGTGGATCTGACTCTGGATCCTGATACAGCACATCCCTATCTCATCCTGTCTGATGATGGAAAACAAGTTCATCACGGGGACGTGCAGCAGGACGTCCCATATAATCCAGGAAGATTTGATACAGCTCCCTTTGTGTTAGCGAAGCAGAGTTTCTCTTCAGGCAGATTTTACTGTGAGGTTGAGGTGAAAGGGAAGACTGATTGGTTTTTAGGAGTTGCCGGAGAATCAGTCAGTAGGAGGGGACGAATCATTCTGACTCCACAAAATCACTTCTGGACTCTGTGTTCGTGGAAAGAGGAGTACTTTGCTCTCACTGGCCCTGCTGTCCGTCTCTCTCTGCAGTCCGGTCCTGAGAAGGTGGGGGTGTTTGTGGATTACGAGGAGGGTCTGGTCTCCTTTTATGACGTTGATGCTGCAGCTCTGATCTACTCCTTTCCTGGCGTCTCCTTCACAGAGAAACTCTACCCGTTCTTCAGTCCCTACATTAATGATGGCGGTAAAAACTCCGCCCCTCTCATCATCTCCCCTGTAGATCACACTGGTTAGAATTTACTATTTTAGAAGCTTTTTAGGGCCGCTGAAGCACCCCTACATTCATCTCAGCTCCTGGTGTGAAGAGGACATCTCTCACCACACTGACACTCTGCTCACACCTTCATTTATTTCTTAGATTTCATTTTAAATAATGTGAAGTAATGATCAATAACATTGTTAATCAAATATATTCTTATAAATGCACAAGTGGTTTGCAGGTGACGTCACGCCACAGCAGAGGACTCCAGATGGGGGGCATGATCTGATTTCTGCACAGAAAATTGCCATAAAAATGTTAAAGTCTTGTGCATTTCCATGTGTTTCTCTAGCCTGCATGCATGCTGCTGCATGGTCTCTGCAGCTCCCTCCTCCATTGTATGGCAGACAGGTACGAGTGTGGCACGTAGCTCAGTGAATTAATTTTTTTACAGGCCCCTTTATGAACACAATTCAAGATTAAATTAAAATAACACACAGTCACCACTTTACTGTACAGTCTCTTGTCTCAGAGATTAACATCAAAAACAACAAGCCCAGAATACGATCAAACACTCCTGCACTATGAGTGAAGCTGTCCACTAAGTTGGCCACCTCCTGACTGTGGTAATGGCTTGTTTGTGATGATGAAGGCGTGTTCATTGATCCACAGTTGCCATAAGATACTTCATATGGCTACAGTAGTTGAGTGTTTTATTATGGATTTGAAATGTTTTTAGCTTGCTAGCTAACTTCCATCTGTAGTACCTGGGCCAGTAAATAACAACAATGAAATACAACACAAATCAATCGTCTATGCTTGGGGTTCCCAGACTTGTTAGCCTGTGACCACCAAAATAAGAGACCAGAGACCCTCACAGAGACCCATGGAGGAGGTAAAATGTATGATGCTGCCAAAGGCTTCACATACAAATCTACATTCAGAACTTTGTACACATTACTTACATTTAAGTTTTAGACTATTTTTTACAGTAATGGATGAGATATACAACTTTAAATCTTAAATTTCTCTTTGTTTTTATTTTAAAAGCATCCCGTGACCCCCCCCTTCAGGCTGTCATGACCCCCCTGGGGGCCCTGACCCCCACTTTGGGAACCACTGGTCTACACACATGTACATGCACATACACACCCACTTACCCACATTTGTTCGCCTTTTTTTTTGCCACTTTTTGTCCATTTCTGAAACATCCCTGCTTACTTGAGCTGCCTATGCCATGTCTTTGCCTGTTTCTCCACTTGTCACCCATTGTTGTCATTTTTTGCCCATTTGTGCCACTTTTTTGCCTATATTTGCAAAAACTTCTTGCCTACTTTAGCCTTTTTATTTTTTTAACCAGTTTTGCTATTATGTATCTACATTTGGCCCTTTTTGCCATTTGTGCCCATTTTTTCCCAATTTTTTTTTTTTAACATACTCTTTACTTCATTCGCCACTTATATTCCTTTTTGCCCCTTTCCCCCATTTCTGTCACATTTTAACCACTTTTTGACCCTTTTTTGCTCATTACTACATCTTTTTGCAACTTCTTGCCTATTTTAGCTACTTTCATGCCAATTTTTGCCACTTTTGCCCATTTTTGTCACTTTGATCTAATTTATTCCACGTTTTTCCACTTTCTGACCTTTTTTTTTTTTTAAATTTTCACTATATTTAAAAAATAGGTTGTTTCAGTTTCTTCTATTTTTTCTGCTATGCTGACATTTGTTCATGGCCTAGCTGTAGTCTGACATTACTTCCCTAATAGTTTAGTGTGTCCATCCACACTGTCAACATCGCTAATAAAAATCATTGTTTTAATAAAAGGGTTTAAATTTGGGAAAAAAAGTCTACATTTTACTACTTTATAAATAAATAAATAATACATTCATGCTTTGTATGAATGTATTATTTATTTATTTATAAATAATACATTCATGCTTTGTATAATGTATTATTTATTTATTTATAAATAATACATTCATGCTTTGTAGCTTTGATCAGAGTGATCAGATCTGTTCACTCTGGGACCTGGTTTTAAAAAGTAGCGTTTCAGGGCTCCTGAAACACCAGACCATGTGGATAAAACACTGATACAAATACTTCTGTGGGAACTCCTAAATTTGTCTCCATGTGGAAGGCCCCTAAAACAGGTGAATATCCATCATGGCTGATGTTAACGGGTGTCTTAGATCATTCAGGTGGACGTGTTTTAAATTTCAACCCTGAGGTTAAACTCCCAGCCCCAGTGCATTCACTCCAACTTTGGTGTAATTGTGTCTACTTAATGTTTAGGCATACTTTTGGTGATTTGGCGCCCCCTATGGGTAAAGGTCAAAATGCTTTGGTTGACTTATTCTATGGAAGACACTTCATGTACTTTTGGATGAAACAAACGTTTATTGTATGTTGGACTCCTTTAAAACACTGAAATAAAAGACTGACTGTGAATAAAATGACTGCGGACGTGATTATTATTTTTTTTTTCCCACCCGTAGCATCAGTCAGGAGTGTTTCTTTCCTGTCTGGATGGTTGTTCTGTAGGAACAATCATCTCACAGCACTTTATTTCTTTTATTTTAGTTTCTTGTTTTTTGTCTTGATGTGAATCCGCCCATCTAAAGGTGTCTCACTTCCTCTTGTTTGTCTCATTATTTTGAGAGTGCTGGTAATACTGGCTCAGAGAAAGCATGCCTGTACCAAAGGAGCTGCAAAATGCAAAGGCCAGCTGTTGAAAAAATAGTTGGTATTATTAGCTTTGGGAAAAAAAAACTTCCTGTGTTGGCTTTAAAATAAACAGTTTGCCTTAAAATATGTCAAGAAGTCACTGAAGGTACATACAGATGCAATCGAACTTACCAGGTTTATTGTGAACATTTACAGACTTTCTGCTGTTTGCAATGAACAAATCAAACAAAAGGACCTGAAACAGCTCAACACAACTAATGCTTCAATTGGTTTCCCCAAATTCAACTAAAGAAATGCAGCTTTTAATGACTTCTGCAGTCTCAAAATGACTAAACCCTGGAACAGAACAGTTGTGAAAACCCTCGAATGACTGCAAAAGACCTCCATCAGAACTTGGTGATAACAGGGACTGAGGTTTGGGGATTCTGTTCTGTGGAACCATGAAACTAAACTGGATCTTTCTAGCCTGATGGATCAGCGGTATGTCTGGAGGAAGACGAATGAAACAGACGCTGAGAAGAACCCACAGTTCAGCATGGTGGTGGCTCGGTGATGCTCTGGGGCTGCTCTGCTTCCTCTGGCTCTGGAAAACTGCAGTGTGTGGAAGGGCAGATGGATTCACTGGAGGATCAGGAAATCCTAGGAAGAACCGTCAAATCCCACCAAGAAGTCCTTGGTGCAGAAGAAGTCCTGGAAGATTCTCTAATGGCCATCACAGTCGCCTGACTTGATCCCCAGAAAAAATCTCTGGTGGGATTTGAAGAAGGCAGTTGCAGCATGCAGACCCAAGAATAAGACTGAACTGGAGGTTTGTACTTGAGGAATGGGCTAAGATTCCTCAGAGATGCTGCCAGAAGCTGGTGTCTGGTTATGTATCTGGTTTACAGCAGGTCATAGAAGCTACAGGTGATCAACTAAGGACTGAGGATGCTGCCATGAAGGGGTGGAGTCACTCTGAGACTGGAGAAGTTATCATAAGTGGAACAAAAGGACAGAACGTAGCAAAAGAAGCTGGCATTAATGGATGGAAAAAGTGGGGGAAATGGTCAAAAAGTACCACAGCTGAATCTACTAGCTTGACTCACTTTTCAGCCCCAAAATGAGCTAACTGTTAGCCAAGATGCTAGCACCAATGCTAATGATCCAACACACCTTAATATCATCAATAAATCACAGCAGTAGGGGGCCAATTCACCCTGGGTTTTTCAGGGGCCCAGCCTATTCTGTGGTGGGCCTGCTAAGAGCTCCAAAATTTAAGATGTGAGAAATTTAAAAAAACTACAAATGAGTGAAAAGATAAAAAACAAAATTAGACGATGACATCACCTAAAAGCAACCCCTGAAAAATGAATTTTAAGAAGTAATTTAAAAGATGTCACTGATGCTGCATGCCTTGTCTCCTCAGGTGGGTCTTTCCAAAGTCGAGGTGCCCTGATGGTGAAGGCCCTGTCATCTTTAGTTTTGAGTCTCCACTTTGGAACAAACAAGAGGTCCCACCTGAGGATCTGAGACTGCGGCCTGGCTCATAGGGGGTTAAAAGTTCTGTTACTGGAGTCAGACCCTTCAGTGCTTTAAAGAGTAAAACCTTGAAATGAATTCTAAAACAAACAGGAAGTGGATGTAAAGAAGCTCAGACTGTGGTGTTGATGTGATGTCGTCTGTTGGCAGAGAGATCTTTGGCTCAGACCAGAAGATGAAGGCTTGGAGGAGTTTTTCTAAGTCCTGTGGAGTCCTTTTTGTTTCTGGAGATGGTACAGCTGTTTTATGTGTGCTTCAAATGAGAGGTTGTCAAACAGGACAACTCCAGTTCTGCCAGTGGGTTTAATGTTTGCTGCTAGAGGACCCAGGTGGGCATTCAGAGAAAGGGAGGAGTGGGATTAACATATCATTTCAGATTCTGAGCTCTGAAGCTGCTATCACTGCTAATTCTTCATGTACTGTTCCCGTCCCTCTTTAGTTTTATGACAGTTTATAACGGTGTATAGCGGAGGAGGAGTGGTCTAGTTTAAGGCCCACAGATAAAGCTGAACCTTTGATCGAGCTCAGGCAGAGCTACACACTCTTCATGAACAGATTAACACAGAGGAGTTATCCAGCAACATCTGTGAGTACACCTCCTTCCATATTCTAGCAGTTTATCGTCATCAGAAGGGTTGAGGATAAAACATGAGAAACAAACAGCCTCATGATAGGATATCCATGAAAAAGCGTCTTGATTTGGGATAATAAACATGGCCGACACAGAGAGAGAATAGTAGAGAATAACAGCAGAGGCAACGTTTTCAGGATCCTACGACTTAGAAATCTAAATTTCAGATCTTCAGAGATCTGAGGAGGAAAATCAAATATTCTGTTCATAATGACTGAGCAATTCATAAAAGCAGTTACAATAATCCTCAATCTTCTAAACCTGCAACCACCCTCTCTGTTGGTTTTCTTACAATAAAACTCTGGATGGACTTTAGACGCCTACTTGTACTGACAAGAATGTCTTTGAAAAATACAATCTGAATTCCCAAAAACATTGGGACACTGTGTAAAATGAAAATAAAAACAGAAGTCAATGACTGTCAAATCCCATAAACCCATATTTGATTCACAGTAGAACAGAAACAACAGATCAGATGTTAAACTCAGACATTTTAACATTTAATGATAATATTAGCTCGTTTTGCACAGCTCAACTGGTTTTAATAGAACAATATCATAAAAACTCAAATCAAATGCACACATACTGAAAGGAAAAAGTAGCGCCATCTGGTGGACAAATATAAAAAATAAAAAGTGAAGGCTAGTGGTCCAATATGAAATCATAACATAAAGGAAAGCCTTAGTTTATGTTCAGATAAATGATCAAAAATGTCATTTTCAATGGGTTTTCAATGGGACATTTTTGGTCCTCAGGAGCAAATGTGTCGGTTTTTGTGTGGCTTAGCCATTTAAGGCTAATTTAGACTGAGACAACAATTCTAACCACATTGTTTTTTTTAGATTTATTTTTGGCCTTTTTGCCTTTATTTGATAGGACAGTGGATAGAGTCGGACACAGGGGAGAGACATGCAGGAAGTAGTGCCACGGGCCGGATTTGAACCCGGGTCGCCTGCGTATGTGGCATGCGCCTTAACCACTCGACTACCGGCGCGCCCTAACCACATTTTTGAAATGAATATCCTTTGACATATTTGAGCTATATTCATTCAACACAGCCAAAATGACTCAGACATCGAAAAAAACTGAATGGCACAAAATGTCCCTAGGATCTCTAAAGGGTTAACATCTGTATCAGTGCATGCATCCGCAAGGAGCATGTGACGTTATACTGTCAGACTGATTCCACATCGTTCATGCCACCCTACTGACATGGGGTTTGTGGAGTTGGAGGCTAACTTTTCCCAGAGTACCGCACTGATGCAGCAGGTTTCTGTAATGATGACAGTCTTTTATGTCACCAACACTGGTTCTATGTCCGACATACCAACAGTGTGATCTTCTCTCCTCAGGGTGTAAACATGCCTCATCACAGCCTTCCTCTAAGAGAAGACTTTCTCCTGTGCTCCATCTGTCAGGATGTGTTCACCGATCCTGTCACAACACCATGTGGACACACCTTCTGTAAATCCTGCATCACTGACCACTGGGGTCCCAGAGTCCCATGTCAGTGTCCAACCTGCAGAAAGGTTTTTACTTCAGCCCCGTACATGGAGGTCAGCACTGTGGTCTCAGAGATGGCTGCTCAGTTCAAACAGTCAGCTGCACAGAAAGTTGACTGCAACAACCCAGAGAACCAAGCCGCCACACCAGGAGAAGTTCTCCATGACGTCCTCAGAGGAACCATGATGAAGGCTGTGACTTCCTGTCTGGAGTTCCTGGTGTGTGTCTTCATAGTCTGGATGGTTCTAGGACCAAACACTCTTGATTTGGTTTCTCTGGAAGAAGAATATGGAGGAATGAAGCTGGAGAAACTGGAGGCTGAAGGCTTCATCAGAGAGATGCAACGGGAGATCTCTGAGCTGAAGAAGAGAAGTTCTGAGATAGAGCAGCTCTTTGCAACTCAGCTGGAGTTCCTCAGTAAAGAGATACAGAAACAGATGAAGAGGATGTTCACTGAGGCTGAGCTGAAGAGACTTCAACAGTACGCTGTGGATCTGACTCTGGATCCTGACACAGCAAATCCCTTTCTCATCCTGTCTGATGATGGAAAACAAGTTCATGATGATGATGTTCAGCAACGTGTCCTAACAGATCATGGATTTTATCCATCCCCCTCGATCTTATCACAGCAGAGTTTCTCTTCAGGCAGATTTTATTTTGAGGTTCAGGTTAAAGGGAAGAGTTGCTGGGATGTAGGAGTGGCTGAAGAATCGATCAACAGGACAGGAGAAATCATACTGTCTCCTCAGAACGGTTTCTCAACATTAGTGTTGAGGAATGGAGATGAGTACCACGCTGCTGCTGGCCCTGCTGTCCCTCTCTCTCTGCAGTCCCGTCCTGAGAAGGTGGGGGTGTTTGTGGATTATGAGGGGGGTCTGGTCTCCTTTTATGACGTTGATACTGCAGCTCTGATCTACTCCTTTACTGGCTGCTCCTTCACAGAGAAACTCTACGCATTCTTCAGTCCCTGCAATAATGACGATGGTAGAAACTCCGCCCCCCTGGTCATCTCTCCTGTACGCCACACTGGTTAGAAAGAATTATTAAAGTTAGTTTCATCAACATTTATCAAACACATGCTGAGTTATGCTCTGCTCATTTTATAAAATATTTTGGGTGTGTTGGTGTAAATCCATCATGGCTGACAGTAACAGGTTGTAGAGGGTTTTTAACATTTGGCTGGACTTGTGTATCAAATTTTAAACCGATCTGATGGTGTGGGGGACATGGCCTTTCAAAAACAGCTTTATCTCTCCTGAATTCCAGTCCACTGATCATTTATGGTTCCTGTGCTCTTATTTTTGGTGTGAGTGTTCTCCTTTTGTATCTCAGACTCTTTTTAAAAAGCTGTAAAATCAAGGAGTGACTGTACACTGAATAAAATGACTGCAGACGTTTTCCTCCATGTTTGTTTGTCTTAACCCATATCAGATGGGTTTTACTAACTTTAATTTCCTCAAGGTTTGGTATATGAAAACAGCCCCACTATTCTTATTTATTTCAGTATGTGGCCTTCAGTGGAAAAAGTTTGGACACCCCCAGCCTACATGATGGCTACAAATCCCCAGAGGTAATCCCAAACAGGACTTATGTCTGATAAAACATCCAATAAAGCCACTTCACCTGGACGTTTGTTCTGATGAACAACAACAGAAGGATAATAAGAGGAAAAAGGTTCCAGATCAAATATTTCAGCACCGCGGACAGCGCCGTGTGCTGACAGGCAGACAGTGACAGCTGACTGACAGGTGCTGAACAGGTGAACAGGCCAGGTGTGCTGTCCAGTCAGCACCACAGCTGAACCACATAGAGTCATAGAAAGACCCCAAACTTGTCTTTAAAAACAAAACAGACACGGCAGTCTGTAGGAAATATTCACGTAAATTCAGCATAGGTCTAAAACAGCACAGGTAGAGGCACAGATACAGGCTAACCTGTTTAAACATGTAATTATAAAACTGACGTTCTGAACAGCATTTTCAAAAAGAACACAGAAAGACAATAAATAAAGGTTAACATAAAGGGTCATTTTGGTTCACTCACGAGTCGTTGTCCCTGCTCAGTCTGCTGTGTTTACTGTGGTCCATATAACCGCTGGAAATATCTGCATTATGAAGGAGACTGGAATTCTCTCTTTGACCACTTTTACTGTCCGGCAGAGACAACAAAAGACAAAAACTCCCATAAACTTCCCAGCCCGCTCCAGATCCTCTCCCACAGGGATTCATTCAAAAGGGGGGCATGGAATAAAATATACATTTTACATTCATTTTAGCTCATACCAATATTTAAATATGTTTAACATGACTAAAATTCAATCCTTTTAACACAATTTTAGGTTTGAGGATGAAAAAGAGCCGAACTATTTTTTCTTTAAACACACTTTAACCCATTAACGCCTGGAAACACAAATTATAGCCAGAAAATTCTCATTTTTTGGAACTGAAATGTTTGTTTCACTTTCTATTGAAATCTAAAAAAATCTAATTTTCCATCAAATTCAACATATATATTTTTTGTCTCTTATTTGGTACATTAAATGTTTTTGGTACCTGATAATCCACTTGAGGGCATTTTCATCATTTATCAGATTGTATTCAGAAAGTTTTTCTTTTTTTTTTAGTAATTTATGATCATATTGATTAGAGAGAGGTATCATATCAAATATGACACAACAGGCTTTTGGGGGTTAAAGTTTAAAGAATGAGGATGAATAAAGAAAAAGATCTGAACTTTCACAGGTCTGTTAGTTCACCCTAAAACTCCACTCATTTATCCGTATAAATGGACAGATTTACAGCTGATATCTGCTGATATGCACGGCCAAAATATTTGATGTCAAGTAAATATCGGCTAAAATGTTGATATCTGCCAATACTGATATTGGTCCTTTTTTCGCTAATATCTGCATCTCTAACAACCTCCACAGCTCATCCTCTCCCACAGAGATTCATTCAAAAGAGCGACATGGAATAAAATAAACATTTTATAAAATGAACAGTGCATACCTGACAGAGATAATAAGACACAAAACTCCCATGAACCCCACAGCTCCAGATCCTACACAGAATAAAAACACAGTATTAGCTTAAAATAACGTAAACATAAGTTAGCTGTATGTGAGCTAACTTAACCTGCTGTTAACAAACATCCAGACTTCTATAACAGTGATTATACAAGAAATATAAAGCACATAAACACATCAACAGGTAGAAAAGTATGTCAGGACATTGTTAGGGTTAAAAATATGTACAAGATGTGACGTTTAACATCAGGATGGAAACAGATATAACCTTGGACAAAACAACGGACACCCACCTCTCCCACAGGGATTCATCAGAAGGAGGGATGGGAGGGGCGACAAGGATATCTACTAATGACCAACGAAGAAGAAAACAAAGGAAGGACGGGCGGCAAACAACAAACTCAGTCACAGCAGGGGCCGGATTCTGGATTTGAGTCCAACCTGAGGGTCAAACAGGGTCAACATCTAACCACTGAGAGTGAACCTAAATGATTCTACATGGTAAGTCAGAAACTCAAAATCTGAGATAAAAAGTCAAGCTGATAAGTTTTAAAGGTTAAAAACTTGACATTTAAAATCAAAATAATGATTTTAAAAGGCAAAATATGAGTTAGAATATTAAAAACCATGATTTTTAACAATCAAAAATGAGATTAAAGTCATAATCATGACTTTCAAAGGTCAAAATATGAAATGAAATTCAAATTCATGACTTTTAAAGGTAGAAAACAAAATAAAAGTCAAAATCAGGAGTTGAAATGGTCAGCGAAACAGAAAAAAATTCAAAATCATGACATTTAACAATCAAAATATGAGATAAACATTGAAATCATGAGTTTAAAATTTCAAAATATGAAATAAAATTAATAGTCATGAGTTTTAAAGGTAAAAAAACAGATAAAATTCAAAGTTAAGAGTTGAAAAAGGTCAAAACATGAGATAAAATCTGGAATCATGAGTTCAAAGGGTCAAAATAGGATTTAAAATTTAAAATGATTAATCTGAAAGGTAAAAATATGAGATAAAAGTCAAAATCATGAGTTTTAAAGGTTAAAATATGAAATAAAATTCAAATTCATGACTTTAAAAGGTTAAAACCTGAATAAAAGTCAAAGTTAAGAGTTGGAAAAGGTCAAAACATGAGATAAAAGTCAAAATCATGACTTTGAAAGGTCAAAATAGGATGTGAAATTTTAAATTATTAATCTGAAAGGTAAAAATATGAGATAAAAGTCAATGTTATGAGATGTAAAGGCTAAAATATGAAATAAAAAGTCAAAACCGTAACTTTTAGTCATAACTGTGAGATGCAAAATTGAAAATATAAAGAAAACATAAATTTCTCCCACATTTGTGACTTTTTATCAAACTATTTTTCCTGTTTACTTTTTCTGATTTCTATAACTCAGCAAGGATATTATAAATAATCAAGGTTTAGTTTACATTTTTATACTGGAGTAAATCTGCAGACCTCATACTGGTGGGCCAGTTCTCATACAAATACCATATGATCTGGTGGGCCAGGTATAACTGTACCACGGGCCGGATTTGGCCCCCGGGCCTTGAGTTTGACACCCTTGGATCAAGGAGTTTCACCTAGGCTGATACAGAACGGTTAAATGCCAGGTAATTCTGTCTAATTATAACAAACAATACTGAACTACAGAGGTGCATTTTGTCCCTGTTATATAGAGGAGGAGGAGTGGTCTAGTTTAAGGCCCACAGATAAAGCTGAACCTTTGATCGAGCTCAGGCAGAGCTAACACTCTTCATGAATGAATTTCAGATTAACACAGAGGAGTTATCCAGCAGCATCTGTGAGTACACCTCCCTCCATATTCTAGCAGTCTACCGTCATCAGAAGAGCTGAGGATGTGTGATGAGGTCTGTTTGCATTTACTGCCCCCTAGTGGACGCCTTTAGTTAGTACTTGTGTTTTTTTTAAGTTTCATTTTGCTCTGGTTTAGTTTCACTTTTCTCAAAGACACGTTATCATGTTGCTGCTTCACCCTGTCGTTGATTTCTCCGTAAGTCAGACTTTATTGTTGTTGAAAAGAGAATTGTCATGAAAAAAGTGTTTTTGTTTTGTTTGTGTGGAAAATGTAACAAACATGAAGATGCCTGTCTGCTGAGCTTTAAAACAGAGTTTGTATCGTGGCCTGTATCAGCATAAGTGTTTACAGTTTATCAGCTAAAGTTAGAGAAAATACATGCTAGCACATCATTGATTCTAAGTTCACACAGGAACTCACATGTAAAGAAGAGACGAGGGATTCATAGATTTAAAACAGTTTAATTTCATGGTAAAGCTGAAGTTATTGAACAGTTTATGCTTTTAAAGATGTACAGAGTAATTTAAGTGTAATCTCTGCAGTTTACTGAATCAGGCTTCGTCTTGTATTTTTCTGTTGGCCAGAGAAGAATAACCGGTAAAGCCTCCTTCAACACAGACATGTTTTATTAGAGTTTCTGTTCTCTATCTGTCTAGGCTGGCTAAAGAAACGAGGATAATACATTAAAAAATAAACAGCCTCATGATAGGATAGTGATGAAAATGTGTGTTGATTTGGGATAACTAGAAATAATACCAACAAAAGTGTGAACATATCTAACTGTTAATGTTTAAACTCTGCAAGTCTACGTGTTTTTGTTTGTCATGTTTACTTCCTGTTCTCTGAGAGGAAAGTTAACCAGAGTCAGATTCCTTCTTTCATCCCCAGGACTCCATCATCTCATACACATATTTACACCAATTAACCTATTACGTTCTAATTACTGGTTTAATCTGTGTCCTGTAGTAATGAATATTTTCACTGTAACTCAGATACTGTAAGACGGCTCCCTCCCCTCATATACACATGTTAAACTAATGACTGTCAAACGGTCTAATCCAGGGGTGTCAAACCGAATCACAGCAGCAATTCACACTCTGAATTTTAGTCTAACCTGAGAGCAACAGGGTCAACATTCAGCCATGAACTGTCTGATTTTCACCAGTAATGAAATACGGGAAAAAAAATCATCAATGATACATGATTTTGAGATTAAAAAAGGTCAAAAGGCAAATATCTGACTAATTCGAAATCACAAGTTTTTTTTAGGTTGAAATAAGAGATAAAATTAAAAATCATGAGTTTAAAAGGTAAAAATAAGAGATAAAATTAAAAATCATGAGTTTAAAAGGCAAAAATAAGAGATAAAATTAAAAATCATGAGTTTAAAAGGCAAAAATAAGAGATACAATCTGAATCCATGAGTTTAAAAGGTAAAAATAAGAGATACAATCTGAAATTATGACTTAAAAAGGCAATAAATAAGAGATTAAAGCCAAAATAATATATTTAAAAGGTCAAAATGTGAGATAACATACTAAATTGTGAGTTTCAAAGGCCAAAATATGACTTAAAATTCAAAAATGTTATTCTAAAAGGTTAAAATATGAAATGAAAAGTCAAAATCATAAGATTAAGTCATAATTGTAAGATGCAAAATTGAAAATATGAAAAGAAAACACAAATTACTTTTATTTTCCCACATTTGTAACTTTTTATTTAATTATTTTCTTCTTTATTTTTTCAGATGTTGATGATTTAACTAGAAAATATAACCAACAAGGTTAAATTTATGTTTTTATACTGGAGGAAATCTACAGGCCTCATACTGGGGGGACCTTTATAATAATTATATGACATGATCTTGCAGGCCAGGTATAACTCTACCACAGGCCACATTTGGCCCCCAGGCCTTGAGTTTGACACCCCTGGTCTAATCTCATGTAAGGCTGCCCACACCCTGACATATGTTTTACTTCTGATTATGTCGAGTCAGCATTCTTGCACTCTTACACATCTCCCAACCACACTATTAACACACACAGACCTGTATATACACAATAACAGAAACAAAGTTGTCACACGTTTGCCTGGTCCGTATTAGAATCATATTTCTTGTTTTGTAAACGGTGCTATGCAGCTGTGACCTTTAGCACAGTTTTCTTCTTAAACAGACCAAATTATATTTTTGCTTTAAATTGTACACGGGCTCATTTGTGTTCATCTGCAAAGATTTGTAATGTTTTGTCTTTAATTTTATTTTCAACTTTTGGTTATTGTACAGTTTGTAATTATAGAAGTAGGATTTTTGATTTGGTACATTTTTCACTTCTTCTAAGCCTAGTTTATGTTGTACAGATGTATATATCTTTGTTTCACGCTTATTTAAGTTCTGTGGTTTTTGTACAAGAGAGCAAAAGTTACCGGAGTCAGATTCCTTGTAGGTGCACACATACTTGGCCAATAAAGCTGATTCTGATTCTTCTGTTAGAAGTTTGTGCAAATTATGCTGGGGTGTGCTCAAACGTAGGAGACGTCTCGTGTTTGTAAGCTGCTACCTTGCTTTTCCCTCATGTAAAGATCTGTCTGTCTGAGTCATACCAACATACCAACAGTGTGATCTTCTCTCCTCAGGGTGTAAACATGCCTCATCACAGCCTTCCTCTAAGAGAAGACTTTCTCCTGTGCTCCATCTGTCAGGATGTGTTCACAGATCCTGTCACAACACCATGTGGACACACCTTCTGTAAATCCTGCATCACTGACCACTGGGGTCCCAGAGTCCCATGTCAGTGTCCAACCTGCAGAAAGGTTTTTACTTTAGCCCCGTACATGGAGGTCAGCACTGTGGTCTCAGAGATGGCTGCTCAGTTCAAACAGTCAGCTGCACAGAAAGTTGACTGCAACAACCCAGAGAACCAAGCCGCCAAACCAGGAGAGGTTCTCCATGACATCCTCAGAGGAACCATGATGAAGGCTGTGACGTCCTGTCTGGCCTGTCTGCTGTGTGTCTTCATAGTCTGGATGGTTCTAGGACCAAACACTCTTGGGTTGGTTTCTCTGGAAGAAGAATATGAAGGAATGAAGCTGGAGAAACTGGAGGCTGAAGGCTTCATCAGAGAGATGCAACAGGCGATCTCTGAGCTGAAGAAGAGAAGTTCTGAGATAGAGCAGCTCTCTGTCACTCAGCAGGAGTTCATCAGTAAAGAGATACAGAAACAGATGAAGAGGAGTCTCGCTGAAGCTGCGCTGAAGAGACTTCAACAGTACGCTGTGGGTCTGACTCTGGATCCTGATACAGCACATCCCTATCTCATCCTGTCTGATGATGGAAAACAAGTTCATCATGGTGGTGTAAAGCAACGAGTCCAAAAAATTCATGGATTCGACAAAACTGTCTGTGTGTTATCACAGCAGAGTTTCTCTTCAGGCAGATTTTATTTTGAGGTTCAGGTTAAAGGGAAGACTTGCTGGACTTTAGGAGTGGCTGAAGAATCGATCAACAGGAAGGGAGTGATCACAGTGTCTCCTCAGAACGGTTTCTGGACGATTTGGTTGAGGAACGGAAACGAGTATAAAGCTCGTAGTGACCCTCCAGTCCGTCTCTCTCTGCAGTCTGGTCCTGAGAAGGTGGGGGTGTTTGTGGATTATGAGGAGGGTCTGGTCTCCTTTTATGACGTTGATACTGCAGCTCTGATCTACTCCTTCACCCGCTACTCCTTCACAGAGAAACTCTACCCATACTTCGGTCCCTGCCGTAATTATCGTGGTAGAAACTCTGCCCCCCTGGTCATCTCTCCTGTACGTCACACAGGTTAGAAAGAATCATTCAAATGAGTTTCATCAACATTTATCAAACACATGCTGAGTTATGTTCATTTTTTGGCCTTTTCTAAATATTTTGGTGTAAATCCATCATGGCTGACAGTAACAGGTTGTAGAGGGTTTTTAACATTTGGCTGGACTTGTGTATCAAATTTTAAACCGATCTGATGGTGTGGGGGACACGGCCTTTCAAAAACAGCTTTATCTCTCCTGAATTCCAGTCCACTGATCATTTATGGTTCCTGTGCTCTTATTTTTGGTGTGAGTGTTCTCCTTTTGTATCTCAGACTCATTTTCAAAAGCTGTAAAATAAAGGAGTGACTGTACACCAAATAAAATGACTGCAGACGTTTTCCTCCATGTTTGTTTCTCTGGGATAAATTTGTTCAGTTTTATTTCTCCAGAACGTAGCAGAGATTATTGATGTTCAGTCTAGATGTTTGTTCTGTGGGTACAATCGTCTCACAGCACTTTATTTTCTATGACAGGAGCGTCCACACTTTTTTAACTCAGGGCCACAGACAGAAAATATCAGGACGCTCTGATGTCTCTCATTTAAGAGCATTAAAGTTAGAAAAACAATCCAGGATAGGTCAGGATAGATGGTGAGTGAATGTTTTTAAGAAGATTCCTATTAGGTCTAAAAAGGCAACCAGCCAATCATTGTTAAGGATTTTTCATTTGCCCCGCCCTCTTTGATTACAGCTTCCTGTCATTTGTGCAGAAATCATCAAATATTTCGGTTTTCTATTTGTCAGTGTTGAACCAAAAATCAAATAACTTTCATGTGTCATTTTCTGATGTCTGTTTCCTAACCTTATGCTGAATCAGTGGTTCCCAACCTGAGGTCTGGGCACCCACAGGGGGGCGCCAAAGATTTCAGGAGACCAAGTTGTAGAAACATAAAAAGAGAAATATTTCTATGAAAATCTTTGTTGACTTGTATTTCTTACATTTTTGCTTGAAACTCGTGGCCATAGGTGGCTAATTTAGCCCGTCTATCTGATTTTTTTTAAAATGAAAAGCAATTTTTAAGGCATTTTTATGCTCCAGATATTTTAATTCTATATACAAGTTTGTGCTGATTATATCTCATCTATTTTATTTTTACCTGCTTGCAAAACATTTTAATTTAATTGAAATTTCTCCCTGAATAAATTTCTAAATGACCTGCATACGCCCTTTTATTTGCCTGAGATGTGGATCTTGAAAGTTTGCAAGTCCAATATTTTATTCTTTCTTTAAAAGTATCTGTGTCATTATTATTATTGATAAAATTACATCAAAAGTATTGGTATCGTATTGAATGAAAACACATTGATATCGCCCCTCTCTACAACACAGAGGAGTTATCCACCAACATCTGTGAGTACACTGCATTGTATATTCTAGACCAGGGGTGTCAAACTCAGTCCCACCAGGGGCTGGATTCAGGATTCAGGATTCTGGTCTAACCTGAGGGCCTATCAGGGTCAACATTTAACCATAACTGTCAACCACATTTTTACCAGAAATAAAATAAGGAAAAGAAACAGCACTGATGATAAATCATTTAGAAACTCAAAAAGAGAATGATATTAAAAATAGAAAAATAATGTTGTTAAAGAGCAAGTTTATGAGGACAAAGTTGAAATAAGTTTGAAAGGTGAAAATATGAGATCAAATTTGAAATCATGAGTTGAAGAGTCAATCATGTCACAGAATTTTAAAATGTGAGTCTGATAGGTCAAAATATGGGATTTAAAAAGCCAAAAATGAGGAATTAGAAATGTCAAAATATGAGCTAGAATCCAAAATGACGACTTAAAAACTTACAAATATGACTTAAATTCAAAGCTGGGACTGTAAAAGGTCAAAATATAATATAAAAAGTAAAAATTATTCATTTGAAATGTTGAAATATGAGAAAAAAAATTGAAATTGTGTTTCTAAAGTCAAATGTGATTAAAGAGCCAAAGTAAGGAGTTGAAAAGATCAAAATATGACTTAAAATTTAAAATTGGGAATCTAAAGATAAAAATGTGACATATAAAGTCCAAATTACAAGTTGAAAAGGTCAGAATATGAAATGAAGAGTCAAAATCATAAGTTTGAGTCGTAATCTTTAGATGCAAATTTAAAAATATGAAATAAAACACAAATTAATTTCTGTCCCCACATTCTTTACTTTTTATCAAATTTTTCTTACTCTTTATTTTTTCAGATTTTTATGGTTTAATGAGGATATTTTAAATTATCAAGTTAAAGTTTACATTTTTATACTGGAGGAAATCTGCAGACCTCAGACTGGTGGGCCAGTTAGAGTACAAATATGATAGGATCTGGTGGGCCGGATATAATCATTCTACAGGCCAGATTTGGGCCCCGGGCCTTGACTTTGACACCTGTGTTAGCAGTTTATCGTCATCAGAAGAGCTGAGGATGTGTGATGAGGTCTGTTTGCATCTACTGCCCCCTAGTGGGCAGCTTTAGTTAGTACTTGTGTTTCCTTAAGTTTCATTTTCCTCTGGTTTAGTTTCACTTTTCATGAAGAGCAATAATCATACACCTGCAGAGCAGCCTCACAGGTATCTGCTGTTTTATGCAGACCACCCTGTCGTTGATCCTGGGAGTTGATTTCTCCGTAAGTCAGACTTTATTGTTGTAAAAAGAGAATTGTCATGGAAAAAAAGTGTTTTTGTTTGTGTGGAAAATGTAACAAACATGAAGATGCCTGTCTGCTAAGCTGGCTAAAAGAGTTTGTATCAGGATAAGTGTTGACAGTTTATTAGCTAACGCTCAGGTGGATAAAATACATGCTAGCACATCAATGATTGTAAGTTTACTCAGGAATTCACATGTAAAGAAAAGACGAGGGAATCATAGAGATTTAAAACCGTTTAATGTCATGTTAAAGCTTAAGTTCATGCTTTGAACGGTGTACAGTGTAATTTAATACGGTATTTTAGTTTTCTGTATAAATTATTGAATCAAGCTTTTTTTCTGTTGACCAGAGAAGAATAGCCATAAAGCCTCCTAAAACACAGACATGGTTTATTAGAGTTTTTGTTAGCAATCTGTCTAGGCTTGATAAAAAACGAGGATAATACATTAAATAAAAATTAAACAGCCTCATGATAGGATAGTGATGAAAATGTGGGATAACTAGAAATAATACCAACAAAAGTGTGAACATATCTAACTCTTAATCAGGTCTATGTGTTTTTGTATGTCATGTTTACTTCCTGTTCTTTGAGAGGGAAGCTACCAGAGTCAGATTCTGTGTTGTGTAGCTTCTTTTTATCATCTCATATGCATAGCTGCACTTATTAGGGGAGACTGGGGGCAACTGTAACACACTCAGCTCCTCCAATTAGAAACAAGCTAGAGCAGTGATACTCAACCTGTGGCTCATTTGTGATGATTTATGGCTCTTTTACGTCTTAAGAAATTGATCACATTATTGAGTTTGTTTCCCAAGCTTTAACTGTCAAACTTATTTGTGCCATTTTTGCCGCTCCTTTTTGACATTTTTTCCCATTTTTGCTACTTCTGTCCCACTTTTTGCCACTTTTTGCCCATTTAAGCTTCCTTTTGCTAGGCCTGGGTTCAAAAGATCAATTCTCCAATTCAGATCGATTCTTTTTAAAAAAATCCAATATCGATCCATGAAATCCAAAGATCGATCTTCTAATATGTGCCTTTTTTCCTCTCCTGTCGCTACCAGTCTCAGACTTACGTCACTCACGCAGCCTGAAAGTTGATCAGCACTCGCGTCTAAAAACGTTTAGACCCTAATTCAGGGTTTAAACCTCACGCCCAATCATCTAATCTTGGATATCTGGGTGCGTTATTAATACGAGCTGCAAACATAAACTTCCGCCGGTGCAGCGTGAGCAGCGTAGCTCTACAGGTGGAGAGCGCTTAAGCCGCTGCTGCTACAGACCGGGCAGACTCACACACACAATAGTGATCGTCTGAGATGCTACGTTTAAGAGGAGCAAACCCCGACTGATTTGTGAAACCCCCGTTTATGCCGCTCGATACAATGTGCTTAATTTTACGACCCCCTATTCCTCGTTTCACGCGCAAATTACACACGGCCCTGCTGTTACAGCACAGAAATGACGGAGCGCTCAGTCACTTAGAGAGATATGAGTAACAAACTCGCATCTCATGTAGATTTTCTATCAAGTTAGCATAATTTAACATTCACAACAAAATACAGTGTACATAATATGATAGATAACATGATTCATGTTTCTTTTTATCAGCACTGAGGGTCTTTTAATTAAAGAGCATAGGTGTGTGTCTACAGAACACACCTCACAGACAGATAAACATTACAGCACCACACTGAATGCACTATATCTGAAAATGTGACAATTACTACTAGTATTAGTTTTTAGTAAAATAATGAGTTTAAAATAATTGATCAAATTTACTGATTTTTATTCTTTAACAACAAGAGTTTCGACTTGGACTTGCAATAAGTGACTTATCTCTGTAAAAACAAACATGATGGAGCCTGGCAGCTCTGCTCCACTGAAGGACCCTCCAAACCTGACTGTATTTTGGATTTAAACACTAGAAAGACAGAGGCAGACTGAACAAAAAAGACCATATCCAGAATGGGCCACATGGAGGTAAAATAGTGATTTAAGTACTACTAGTTTAGGGTCAATATTTGATGCAAACCCTGAAATTTTTAATAATGTGCCTGGTTGGAACATTCTTTGTGCTATTTCCAACTAAAGTTCTCTGAGAATCTCTTAAATGTAGAAGCAACATAGGATTTTATACTAAAATATCTCTACGTAAATCGATATTGAATCGAATCGAATCGAATCAAATCGGACCGAGAATCAAATCGAATCGGGGCCTTCAGAATCGGAATCGAATCGATTCAGGAAACCAGTGGCAATACCCAGCCCTACCTTTTGCTATTAAATAGCACTTGTTTCCTTTTTTTTTTGCCCTGTTTTGCCACTCTTGACTGCCTTTTGCCCATTTTAGTCTCCTTTCTCTCGTTTTCATGCCACCTTTACAACAGTTTTGGACCATTTTTGCTACTTTTCACTATTTGTTTCACCACTTTTCGCCCTTTAAAGCTGCATTTTGCCATTAACTACCCCTTTTGCCCTATTTTCCATCCATCCATCCATCTATCTATCTATCTATCTATCTATCTATCTATCTATCTATCTATCTATCTTAGGGGTGTCAACGACTAATGTTCTTCATAGTCGAATCTGATTCGTCAGATTTTGCCTTTAGTCGACTAATAGTCAAACAGCGTTTCCACTAGACTTTTTTATCCTCAGTCAAAATGACCAGCAGTCCTCAAGAATTCTGGCCATTTAGAACAACTACCAGACATTTGCTGTAATATTATTTTGTTGCATTAACAGCAGCAAAACGCATAAATCTATCTTGTTTTTTTTTTTGTGTAAGTGTTAGCAGTTAGCTTCACATCAGCACCATTAGCCTGTTAGCTCATTGGGCACTTTTATAACTTAGCAGCTTACAACAGCCAAATACCATCCTCCACCGACAACAATGAAACATCCAAACACATAACAAAAGTGCTCTCTTAACTGGACACTGCGTTAGAACTCTTCATTTCAAATGAAAAATGAGTCTTACTGTCAGCTGCTAATATCAGTCCTCATGATGATACAACTATTCTGCCCCAGCTGTCTTAGCGTAGCAGATAGATAACAGTTTCCCAAGAAAACTCTGATTCAGGATTTTCCGCTTGAAGTTTTGCTCAAGAAGTACTGTAAAACTGAACACACAAAGAAATGTACGTTACTCTCTCATAAGAGATGCCTATTCAATACATTGAGCATGTTATACATCTTCCTTATGTACCAAAAAACGATATAAAAACATTGCACTAGCTTGTATAAGCTAACGTATATGGGAAATTACATTGATATGCTAGCGGTTAGCATACATCAATAAACTTTTATCACAGAAACATAACACAAACACTCTTTGTAAACAATACAAAAAAGTCTACATGAGAAAGTACTTACAGGCAAATGTTTTCCAACAGGATGATAGAAGAAAGTTACATTCGTGCTCATGACTGACTTCAGCATAACTATGGCAAGCTCAAGGTTCCAAACAACTCAAAGACATTGTTTTAACCACTTTTAGACACTAGATGTCCTACTTCAGTCAATAACATAAACAAAACAATACAACAACTGTAACCTCTCTGAAGAGAGACAGAGCCTTCGTTATCAGCTCCAAGCGGTCCATGCCATTGTGAACAATGTGATTCTGTGTTGACTACAATCCAACTTCATCTGAGGATTGGTCATAGGTAGTTAAGTCCACTACAACTCTGCCCGGCGTAGCCCTCTCTTTGCTGCTGCATCGGCTTTTACGATGCTCAGCTATACAATTCCCTTTGTTTCAGCCTCTCCATTACTCGACATAAAATCCCTCCATACCACTGATGATATTAAGCCTTTGGTTAACCAGGAAAACCTCATTGAGGTTAAAATTCTGTTTTAGGACAAAGCTCTGGTCAAACTTTCCCACTTTCCCTGCAGAGTCCCCAGCAGTACTGAGCACGCTCAGAGTGATAGATTTACTTTGATGTCATCGTGCATACATAATTAGCCATGTGCTTGCCGTCTGAGGAGATAACCCCAGCACCGCAGGAAAGTAGATGTAGTAAGATTTGGTAACTTTTAGTTTATATTAACACATTCTGGCAATATATCTTCTAGGTTACACAAGATATAATATGCAAGTATTCAGTATTTACTTATCTGGTCATTTGCATGTTTTCTGCCGAACATTTTGACCGGTTGTATTTTTTTACCTGCTGGACTTCTGCCCTTTTTTACCGGCCAATGACTGGAAAATGCCGGCTAACGGAAACTCAGGCTTAGCAGCCGTGGGCACCCCCATGTCGTCAGAATGGTATGATCTTGGTTACATAACAACATTCAACTATGAGGTTCATAGTCTAATCAGACTCCTCTGAATCGATTTGTTGAATCGCTGACTATTCCAGGTCACCCCTAATCTATCTGTCTGTCTGTCTGTCTGTTCGTCCATCCGTCCGTCCGTCCGTCCATCTATCTATCTATCTATCTATCTATCTATCTATCTATCTATCTATCTATCTATATGAAGGACAGGAAGGGCAGGAGAGTAGGGCCCTATGAAATCAGTGTAATGCACTGATGCAGCAGGTTTCTGTAATGATGAAAGTCTTTTATGTCACCAACACTGGTTCTATGTCCGACATACCAACAGTGTGATCTTCTCTCCTCAGGGTGTAAACATGCCTCATCACAGCCTTCCTCTAAGAGAAGACTTTCTCCTGTGCTCCATCTGTCAGGATGTGTTCACCCATCCTGTCACAACACCATGTGGACACACCTTCTGTAAATCCTGCATCACTGACCACTGGGGTCCCAGAGTCCCATGTCAGTGTCCAACCTGTGAAAAGGTTTTTAATACAGCCCCCCACATGGAGGTCAACACTGTGGTCTCAGAGATGGCTGCTCAGTTCAAACAGTCAGCTGAACAGAAAGATGAGAGAAACAAGTTGACAGAAGTTCTCTGTGACGTTCTCAGAGCAACCATGATGAAAGACGTGACGTCCTGTCTGGAGTTCCTAGTGTGTGTCTTCATAGTCTGGATGGTTCTAGGACCAAACTCTCTTGGTTTGGTTCCTCTAAGAGAAGAATATGATGGAATGAAGCTGGAGAAACTGGAGGCTGAAATTCAGGAGATGATTCAGAGGAAACAACAGAAGATTGAAGAGATCAGGCACTCTGTGGAGATCAGCCAGACTCATTTTCAGGAATTCACTGAATCTGTGGAGAGGAGCCTTAAACACTTTATTGACAGGGTCGATGAGAGGCAGAGGAAGGCAGAAGCAGAAGCTGAAGGCTTCATCAGAGAGCTGGAACAGGAGATCTCTGAGCTGAAGAAGAGAAGTTCTGACATAGAGCAGCTCTCTGTCACTCAGCTGGACGAGTCACTCAGTAAAGAGATACAGAAACAGATGAAGAGGATGTTTGCTGAGGCTGAGATGAAGAGATTTCAGCAGTATGCTGTGGATCTGACTCTGGATCCTGATACAGCACATCCCTATCTCATCCTGTCTGATGATGGAAAACAAGTTCATCATGGTGATGTTCAGCAACGTGTCCTAACAGATCATGGATTCGACACAGCTCTCTGTGTGTTATCACAGCAGAGTTTCTCTTCAGGCAGATTTTATTTTGAGGTTCAGGTTAAAGGGAAGACTTGCTGGGATTTAGGAGTGGCTGAAGAATCAATCTACTTGATGGAACAAATCATACTGACTCCTGAGGATGGTTACTGGACAATAGGGTTGAGGAATGGAGATGAGTACAAAGCTCGTAGTGACCCTCCAGTCCGTCTCTCTCTGCAGTCCTGTCCTGAGAAGGTGGGGGTGTTTGTGGATTATACGGGGCGTCTGGTTTCCTTTTATGACGTTGATACTGCAGCTCTGATCTACTCCTTCACCCGCTGCCCTTTCAGAGAGAGACTCTACCCATTCTTCAGTCCCTGTCCTAATGATGGTGGTAGAAACTCCGCCCCCCTGGTCATCTCTCCTGTACGTCACACTGGTTAGACAGAATCATTCAAATGAGTTTCATCAAGATTCATCAAACACATACTGAGTTATGCCCCGATCATATTTGGCCTTTTCCAAATATTTTGGTGTAAATCCATCATGACTGACTGTAACAGGTTGTAGAGGGTTTTCAACATTTGGCTGGACTTGTGTATCAAATAAAGGAGTGACCATACACCGAATAAAATGACTCTGCAGACGTTTTTCTCCATGTTTGTCTCTCTGGGATGAATTTGTTCAGTTTTATGCAGCAGAGATTATTTAGGAAACGTCTCTGCTCAGAGGTTCATTATTGATGTTCAGTCTGGATGTTTGTTCTGTGGGTACAATCGTCTCACAGCACTTTATTTTCTATGACAGGAGCGTCCACACTTTTTAAACTCAGGGCCACAGACAGAAAATATCAGGACGCTCTGATATCCCTCATTTTAAGAACATGGAAGATAGGAAAACAATCCAGGATAGGGTCCATTTATGTTCCCTAAGGAACAAAAACACAGATGATTTCCTTTGAGGTTCTTTTTTCCTCATAGTACTTCTTTCTGGGTAAAAAGGTGCATATGAGGTCAAAAATGATCAATGGTCCATTTTTGTACCTTTTTTTTTTTAGTTAACCAGAAGGGGTACAACATACAAACAGAGGCACAATGACAGTGTACAACTGTCTACGTAATGTATCTGAAACTGTAAAATTTAGTATATTTTTGTCTTATTTATTAGACAAAAGATTAAAAGCTCAAATGAGACTGAAGAACAAATCCATGAAATAAAAAATGTTATAGTACATGATCATTTATTTCATTATTATTCATCCTTGCAGTTACGTGTAGGACTGTCATTAATTTAGATGGAATATTCTGAGTAAGTCTATGTTTTATATTATATATCATTTATATAATGTATTCGGAACTTGGTCGGAAATTCCAGCTTCCGAAGTTTTTCGAGGATCAAAAATTACTGTTGGGGGATTTATTAGCTACTTGAGGGAGAGAGAGAAAGAGAAATGTACGTATGACTTGAACGCACCAGTGAGGGGAATCCTGCGTGCGTCATTGAACTTATACGGGCATCAAAGCGAGCTGTGCAGAGGCCTGTACTGTAGTGACACAAACGATAAATTAGAAGACACATAAAAGTAAGAGTTGTGGAGAAAATGGCTGTCACGGTGTGCGACGCCCTATTGCTACGTCATTCCGCCCGACTCGGGTTGCTTGGATCCTACCCGAATTCCTGAGTCGGGGTCCCGAGCTCAAGGGCCGTTCTATGCAATTTTCTGATTCGGAGGTCGGATTTCTCCGAGTTCAATCGAACGCAGCACTGTAGCCAGAAAGGCCTAATTTTACAAAAGCACTCATGGTGGTGAGAGCAGAGAGTTCACACATGCGCATTGATTCAGTAGCAGCACGCGCATGCGCTTCTTTTGCTTCACCGGGCTAATAGCTTTTGCGCATATTTAAAAACGGAAATTTCACTTGAAGAACTTGAGTCAGGAATAAACTTGATGGAGGAGGAATTAAAGATTCAGGGGTAATGTCAGTTTGAACTGAAATGTTATGAATATAATGTTTAAAATGTTCTGTGAATCATTTTTTTGTCAAAACTGATTAAACCAGTGACGACTAGTTTGCTAGCACTGTTTGGAAATTAGCTTGAATGATAAAAATAAAGCCACGTCAGCAGGTATGACTTTTATGACAGTTACTAATAAGTCGTATGTTTTTACAGGTTTTCAGGTTTCTGCAGCTGAATAGAATGATAGCTAGCTATGGAGCTAACATATGCCACTGTCATAGTCAGGCTAACAGTAATGCTACCTGAGGGCACATTTCTGTACCTCTCTCTGTCACCGTGTTTTTTTTTTAACTTTGAATTCACAATAAATTATTAGATGCATTACCTTCACAGTAATTTACTGTGAAATCTCCTAAAGCCAGTGATATAAAGTGCCTGTCGTTTTAACATCGTTACATCTGGATCGTTTGTACCGTTATTTTACGTCGTCGTTGTAATGACGTCATCGCCGTGCTCCTCCCTCAGTGTTCACAGAGGTGTCTGCAGACAGGTGAGCTCGCTCTGCCCTGGTCTAAAAACAAGCATTAATGTGATTAAAGGTTGCTAAAAACGTCACGATACGTTTGCTGAACCGTCGCCTGCTGTGCTGCTGTACTGTTGAAGCTAACGGTTCCTACTGGACTGTTCTGACCGTTAGCAGGCTGACGGTTGTGTTAACTGAGGACGCGCCTGAGTCTCCTCCTCTCCGTCTTTGACGTTTGTGTCGGAGGTGAAGGGCCTGCTGCCTGTTTTAACGTCTTTATTGAACCATTTCCATTAAAAATAGTGGGACATGCCAGTAAATAAGAACAACATAAACACAGGGAGAGGTCACGACTAGTGTTAACAGTTGAGGAAATAAAGTGAGATAATAACCTTGCCACTAAAGAGAATATCTTAATTCAGTTAAAAGTAATTTAAAGTGAGGAGCTGAGTTGGAGAATTTAGATTTGTGGATCGAAATGTTGCTAAAAATATAAAAAGACTGACAAAAGTAGATATTTTTTTATCTTTACATTCAAAAACATGTAAATATTCTTGTCTTCAATGTTAATCACAGTTTTTGTTTTACATGAGAAATAGTTTTTAAGCTCTTTCCAACATGTCTCACAGAGCGAACACCTGAGGGATAAGTGAATTATGGGGCCTGCTGGCTTTTTTCTGTAACTTCCTGCCATTCCATGTTTGTAGTTATTGTTTGCTCGTTTACTACCATTGTTATTTTACTGAGGCCACATACAGGTGTTATGGTGTAAAATGCGACCGTGTTAATTGGTGACTTTCAGCCTAAAGTTAAACAGACGGAAGCTGTCCAAACTCGGTCTTACCTTTTTCCACTGAAGAAATATTGGAAAGGTTTTTAAATTCTTATATAATAAAAGGCGAGCTTACAATTTTTTGGATGCAAGCGATCTTTAACACCAACTGAAACTTCAAAATAAGGCTCAAAGTCCCAAGTTAACACGGCCACCATTTAAACCTTAACACCAGCTACTAACACCTGCTGCCATGTCAGGTATTACTGAATCATTTGGCTGATAAAATTGGTTCAAATCAGCACAGTCTGTTAGGTATTAAGGTAAACAAGAGTTATTACTCATCCAGGTGCATTTCAGGCTAACCTTGCTTTTGTTTGAGATGTGATAAATTAACTACTTTAATGCTTGTGTTATGACAAATACACTCCTCTGTCCCCCTCTTTCTGTGTGATCATTCCTGTAGACCCTGGAAGATGGAAAACAACAGAGGCTGGAATCCCAGATCCAATGGTGGACAGTAGAACCAGATCCTGAGGAATTCTTCATGGAGCTTTTTACTTGAAAAAAGGTGAGTTTTGTTATGGGGAAAAAGTAAATCTGCCTGGAAAGATATTGTTTTGTATTCATATAAAGTTGATTTTATTGTTGTCTTCAGTACAAATTAAAATATGTAGAGGAAGTTTTCACTCCACTGTGAGAACAACTCCTACATCCATAATCTTACTGAGGTAAGGGTAAGACCAGCACAGATGGTTTTTCATTACTGAAAAGTAAAAGCATGCATTCATTAAAATACTTCATGTCAGTGTTGTATAAATAAATCAGATATATTAGTTACATTACTGCTGCATACATCTTTATTCATAACTCTGATGTTGTAAAAGGGTTAAAAATCTACAGAAGGCATAATAATTTATTATAATAATATAACTATATATACATACTTTTGATTTTGTGATTTAAAAAACATCAAATACAAACTTGAATGTTTTTATCTAAAATTGTTTAACTCATTGAGTGCCAGCCCTTTTATAAAATGGAAAGTGGCTTGTGCCAGCATTTTTGGCCATTTTCAGTCATCTTTCGAGACCCACAGAATATTTTGTACTGTGACTCTGAAAACACAGAATAGCTCAAATGAAAGAAGAGACTCTCTATTTCATCATGGAAAAAATGTTTGTCTGTAGCTTGTTCGTTCTTGATTCATCTGAAGTTGAATAGAGGCTAGTTTCACCAAAAAGACCACTTTTTTTCTAGAAGGCTGAGAAAAATGCATTTTTGTGAAAGAGAGTCTGTCAAGCAGAACAGTGATTTGAATGTTATAATTTTGCCTTTAGTGACATAAAAGACATCTGAAAATTGTATGAATTGTATACAAATGTTATTTTATTGTAAGATAAATAACAATGCTTCCAGTCATTGTCATTCACGCTCTGGAACTGGACGGCCTCCACGTGACCCCCCTATACGCCCATGTCCTCTCCTGCTTGCGTGTCCCCTGGCACTGCCTGTAAATTATAGAATAATATAATAGCTATATATTATATATATATAATAGGTAATCTATAATATAGATTTTTTTTGTTCTTACCTCTTTTTCTGCCAACAGACGGTGTTGTAGAACTGCATGGGGCTTGCTCTTCTCTAAAGTCTGCTTCTGAAATCACAGCATCATGAGTGATGGTTTTATTGGATAAATCTGTCTGAATAATCAGTGGGTTTCTAACATTAACTTACCTCCATCACTCTGGGACGGAGAACGAGATCCGCTCCGCTCACTCAGCAGCCGTTCCTCAGAGTCTGGGTCGGAAAAGTCCGTCTCTGAAGTGTCGTCGCTGTATGTATCCATCTGGCGAGAGGCTGCCTTTTTCCTCCAACGTATGGGGGAGACCTCGCGGCATTCTTTAGCGTCTTGGCCAGCTGAGGCAGATAAATGACTGCGCTGATCCCTGGATTTGCTGTCGTCAAATTCAGTGTCGGTTTCAGTGAGTAAGCGAAAGTTTCAAGTTTTTCCAGTGTCTGTTTTAGAACTTTTAGCTTAGATTACCTCCGTAATGATCGCTCTGCTCTTTGACCCCAGGGTCTCCACCTCTGATCACTGTGGCTTTGATCTACTGTCTCTTCCGACTGTAGTGTTCCAACTACGTATCCCGGAAGCCCCAAAATTACTCACAGGGAGCGTGAGAACGCCCCCTTGTGCCAGCCGCCGAAAAAACACTTTGACATATATACATCAATGGTACTCAGTGAGTTAATAGTAAAGGATATTTTTGCTTTATTGTTTGTATTAGATACTTGGCATCAGTCCATCCAATGCTATTTCAAAGTTCAGGATGCACCTTGAAGTCATAGAAAGTGAACAGAAGTAAAGAGAAGTTCAAGCACAGCAGACCAAGAGTTCCTGATGCTGCAAGAACATGCAGAAATGTGCTGGGGTGAGTGGATTTATATAGCTGCATGCATTTATTAGAAAAGTTCAAGCGCCCAGTAACATTTACAGTATGTTTATGTGGCAGTGTTAACGTTATAATGGTAACTGTTTCAGTGATTAATCTATCGATTGTTTTTTAATTTCTCAGTTTATCCTATGGCTAAATTAGCCTTTAATAGTTGCAATAACTTCTACTGTAAATCCTAAAACTAAACCTTCCATCATAAAGAATTGTAATGATGTAATTTACACAAAGGTCCATGCAGCAAACATCATCCCAAAATAACTGTGAAAAAAATTGTTTTGGGAATCTCCCTTTAGAATATACCTGAAAAAGCCTATGTGTGCCAGAGTAGTATTACCTGTAATAGTAACAGTCTCTCTTGTATCCTTACAGCTTTAGCAGGATAAAATCTTCTACTCTTCCTCCCAGAAGAGGAACCTCTGCTCCTGTTCCTGTTTACTCTGTTTGAACCAGGTGAGCTCCACCTTTCTCTGTCTGTGTGGACGCTGACCCTCAGGCTGATTTAAAGCCTGTCTCACTGTTACTCGCTGCTTTGACTCTGAGTTTCCACTTGTTATTTCCAGCAGCTCTGCAGTATCTTTTTAATGACGGGTGGGGGGGCGGGGGTCTGAGGGAGTATTACTCACATAATAGGAGCAGAAATGTGTCCCCACCATTACAGTACGCTGACTCTTACACTTAACAGTTTATTTTAGGATCAGATTTGGGTTTTTGAGGTCAGAGTAATCTGTTTAGCTTTTGTGCTAATTTAATAAAATTAAACTGCAGTTTGCTGCAGAAAACCATAAAACAGGACCTTTGCCTTTGGGTGAAGTTATGCAATCAGTTCATTTAGACACAGTGACAAATATCCCCTTTAATTCTTCATCTGGGTCTCATAAAACACTTTTATTTCTGCTTTAAATTTCCTGCACAGCGAAGTGAAGCTGCAGACATTTTTAAACACAGACAACAACACATAAACATGTTTTTCTATTCAGTTTTATTGGATTATTCTGTTTAGTCATGGCACTTGTGGTTTCCAGCCTTTTCAATTTTATACATTAGTCTTATTTTTAATGTTTTTTTTTTTTTTTTTTGCATTTTTTCTAACACAACATTTTGAAGATCAGCCTAATCTTACAAAGCAGCTTAATATGGTGCACACTAGGGCTGGGCAATTATGGCAAAAATCAAATCACAATTAATTGGAACTTTTTACCTTGATTACGATTAACGGATGATTATTCCACCCCCAACTTCTGACTCTGTTTTTTCTGTAAATGTTTTTTTTTTAAATTTTTTTATCATTTTTAACAAATAACTGAAAGGAACATGCACAGATAAACAATTTATAGTTTTTCGTTAAAACATTTGACATCGAAACATACAGAAGTTGAAAGGATTTTTCTTCTCTTGAAAAAGTCAAATTTCCGAGAAAACTAGAAAATAAACAACTTGTATTTCTTGTTAACAACACAAATTATTTTTAAACTATTTAATAAAAGTATAAAATAACTTTCCTGCTCACGTTGCACAGTCATGTCCGTGTTTGAGTTTTAGCGGATGGGACGGTGTCACATGACTAGTACTTCTTCTCTTGGATTCCCAGCAGGATATGCGCCTGCAACACCTAGCTTCCTATCACATTCCTACACAGCCAGTAGTTTGTTTTTAAGGGGGTGGTGCGTTAGCAGAGAGAGAACTACCAGGAGAAATAATTAGTAGAGAGAGAACTACCAGGAGAAATAATTAGTAGAGAGAGAACTACCAGGAGAAATAATTAGTAGAGAGAGAACTACCAGGAGAAATAATTAGTAGAGAGAGAACTACCAGGAGAAATAACTGAAATAATTGACACATCAGGTTTACGTCGGTTAGACGCTCTAAATGTTGGTTTTGATTATTTTTCAATTAATTGCCCAACCCTAGTGCAGAGACACTTTTTCAAAGCATTAACCCCATCTCCATCCATCTATCCATCCATCCATCCATCCATCCATCATCCATCCATGCACCCATCCATCCATCCATCTATCCATCCATCCATCCATCCATCCATCCATCCATCCATCCTTCCTTCCATCTATCCATCCATCCATCCATCCATCCACCATCCATCCATCCATCCATCCATCCATCCATCCTTCCTTCCATCATCCATCCATCCATCCATCCATCCATCCATCCATCCATCCATCATCCATCCATCATCCATCCATCCATCCATCCATCATCCATCATCCATCCATCCATCCATCCATCCATCCATCCATCATCCATCCATCCATCCATCCATCCACCATCTATCCATCCTTCCTTCCATCATCCATCGATCCATCCATCCATCCATCCATCCATCCATCCATCCATCATCCATCCATGCACCCATCCATCCATCCATGCACCCATCCATCCATCCATCTATCCATCCATCCATCCATCCATCCATCCATCCATCCATCATCCATCCATGCACCCATCCATCCATCCATCTATCCATCCATCCATCCATCCATCCACCATCCATCCAACCATCCATCCATCCATCCATCCATCCATCCATCCATCCACCATCCATCCATCCATCCATCCATCCATCCATCCTTCCTTCCATCATCCATCCATCCATCCATCCATCCATCCATCCATCCATCCATCCATCCATCATCCATCCATCATCCATCCATCCATCCATCCATCATCCATCATCCATCCATCCATCCATCCATCCATCATCCATCCATCCATCCATCCATCCACCATCCATCCATCCTTCCTTCCATCATCCATCGATCCATCCATCCATCCATCCATCCATCCATCCATCCATCATCCATCCATGCACCCATCCATGCACCCATCCATCCATCCATCCACCATCCATCCATCCTTCCTTCCATCATCCATCCATCCATCCATCCATCCATCCATCCATCCATCCATCCATCATCCATCCATCATCCATCCATGCACCCATCCATCCATCCACCATCCATCCATCCATCCATCCATCCACCCACCATGCATCCATCCATCCATCCATCCATCCATCCATCCTTCCTTCCATCATCCATCCATCCATCCATCCATCCATCCATCATCCATCCATCCATCCATCCATCCATCCATCCATCCATCCTTCCTTCCATCATCCATCCATCCATCCATCCATCCATCCTTCCATCATCCATCCATCCATCCATCCATCCATCCATCCATCCATCCATCCATCCATCCATCCATCCATCCATCCATCCATCCATCCATCCATCCATCCAGCCAAATTATTTCTTTACTTTAAGGAAGTCATTTGGACAAAGAATATGAGTTTTTCCTCTAAAAGTCTTGGAAACTTTTCTTTAAAATTATTAGCTATTTCCTAAACACAAAAAAGTCCCCTCTAAATTCCTGAAATTACCAAAACACTACCAAAGATTTCTGTGAAAAGTTATCAACAGCTTTGTAAGAGTCCCTTAATAAAGACAAAATTTCCTTGAAAATTCCCCAAATGTTTGAGACACTTTCTGGAAAAAAATCTCAAGATTTCAGTAAAAAAAATTCCTTCCAAATTCCATGAAAATTCCTGAACATTGCAAAAAATGTTCCTCAGCATTCAAAAGTAAATTTCACTCAAAGTTTTTCAATTAACTCCCCCAAAAATTACAAATAAATGAAAGAAAATCCATGAAAAAAGCTGGAAAAATTCAAATTAATTTCACAAACATTAGAAAATCCCTTACATTTCAATGAAAATTGTTTTGTTTTTATGAATTGAATTCCCTTCAAAATGTCCAATTTTATTCCTAGAAAATGTACAAAAAGATTTCCCAAGTTTTTGGAGTTCTCCAATTCCTACAAATTTTTGGTTCTTGCCCACTTAAAAACAGGAAGAAAGTGGCAAAAATGGGTTATACAAAGGGCAAAATGGGCAGAGAAGGTGGTGAAAGGGGTTAAAAGTGACAGAAATCGCTTAACAGAGGCAAAAATGGGCAGAAAGTTGCAAAAAAGGGTTAAAAAGGAAGGGATAAGATGTGGAAAACTTGGTGAAAAGGGTTTAAAAAAACAGCAAAACTGTGTTAGATAGAGGCAAAAAGGGCAGAGAGGGTGGTGTAATAGGATTAGATGTCTTCATAAAGGGGTAAAAATAAGTGTAAGTGAAAAAAGGGCATTAAAAAGTGTTGAGAAGGTGTCAAAAGTGGCAAAATGGGATTAAAATGGGTCAGAAATGGCAAAAATTTGTTTTGAAATGGGTGAACATCTGGTTGTCAGCGCCGCCTGTGTGATCACAGACACACCAATGGAGGCATTTCCTGTTTGTGACATTAAAGCTCCTGTTTAGAAAAGGGAAGGTGAAGTTAAAGGCTCTGTAAAGACAGCAGAGATCAGTCTGTGAGGAGGAGTGTTCACCACGCTCCTCCTCCTCCTCCTCCTTCTCCTCCTCCTCCTCCTCTCTCTCTCTCTCCTCCATCAGAGTTAAGAATGAGCCCTCTGCCTTCTCACTCACTCTAACACTCCCTAAGTCTGCCTCACACACACTCATGGATTATTATAACCTTAATCTGCTGCTGCTGCTGTGGACCTGCAGCCTCCTGCCACGTGAGTCGCTACCTCTAGACTTCTACTCTTCATTGGGAAACTAAATCTGTTTCCATGGCAACAGATCGATTTGGATTTTAAGTGTAGATCTCAGGGCTGCAGGAAGAAGTTTGAAGGGTGCAAAGTGGGTGCAGGCAAGTGTTTGAAGGGTGCAGAGTGGATTCAGACAGGTGTTTGAAGGGTGCAGACAGGTGTTTGAAGGGTACAGAGTGGGTGCAGACAGGTGTTTGAAGGGTACAGAGTGGGTGCAAACAGGTGTTTGAAGGGTGCAGAGTGGATGCAGACAGGTGTTTGAAGGATGCAGAGTGGGTGCAGACAGGTGTTTGAAGGGTGCAGAGTGGGTGCAGACAGGTGTTTGAAGGGTGCAGAGTGGATTCAGACAGGTGTTTGAAGGGTGCAGACAGGTGTTTGAAGGGTACAGAGTGGGTGCAGACAGGTGTTTGAAGGGTGCAGAGTGGATTCAGACAGGTGTTTGAAGGGTACAGAGTGGGTGCAGACAGGTGTTTGAAGGGTGCAGAGTGGATTCAGACAGGTGTTTGAAGGGTGCAGAGTGGGTGCAGACAGGTGTTTGAAGGGTGCAGACAGGTGTTTGAAGGGTGCAGAGTGGATTCAGACAGGTGTTTGAAGGGTACAGAGTGGATTCAGACAGGTGTTTGAAGGGTGCAGACAGGTGTTTGAAGGGTGCAGACAGGTGTTTGAAGGGTGCAGAGTGGATTCAGACAGGTGTTTGAAGAGAGCAGACAAGTGTTTGAAGGGTGCAGAGTGGGTGCAGACCAGTGACAATTTCATCAACTAAAACTATGACTAAAAATGTTTGTCGACAGCCTTTTTTTTCCATGACAAATACTAGACTAAGAATAACAAAAATCAATCTGTGATGACTAAAACTGACAAGAACTAAGTTTTGTTTTTGTCAAGACAACTAAAACTAGACTAAATTGTAATTTAGTTTAATCGCACATTCTAAATCTGTGATATTTCTCCACTGGTGGTTAAATCTGTCAAAAAAACAACACATCTGTATCTATTCTGTCTCTCAGCTGTAGAAAGCAGGGACCCCAGGTTTGGCAGATAGCAGAGAACTCACTACCATGATTTGGTACCAGATTTAGGCAAGAGAATAAATGCTTGGACAAAAGTAAAGACTTAAATATGAGGAATTTTTATGGACTAAAAATAGACTAAAATGTTTGAGTTTTTGTTTACTAAAACTAAGACTAAAATTAAAAATAGCTGCCGCAGTTAACGCTGGTGCAGGCAGGTGCAAACAAATTCACTTAATGAGAATTGTTTCTTCTGTGCATTTCATGTTGCACTATTTGTACATTTATTATTAGCGTTTCTTATTGGTGAATGTTTTGGCAACACTTTCCAATAACTTAGGCTTATAACTGTATAATTAGGAAATAAAAGAGTAACTAACTGCTAGTTAATCAGTTTACAATTACGTAACTCCTTGTTAACCAGGAAACAGATGAGGAACTAACTGCTGGTTAGAATTAGTAACAGCTAATGAATCATGGGAAGAAAAAAGTAATTAACTGCTTGTTATTCAGTCAATGAATGGGTGACTAATAAATAGTTAAGAGTTTTTAGACCTTGCTGATCTAAAAATGGAGGATTGTAATCTTGTTTTTCCTCACTTCGCCACTCTGGGCCTCTGTAGACAACAGCTGGTGAAGTCATTCGGCTTTTTAAAGCCTTTTAACGAGTTTATTAAGTCTCCTTCTGTTATTTTGATGTGATTTCAGTGTATTCAAGCATGTTTTCCTTCTGTCTAGTGTTTCTATTTCTGTGCAGAGACTCTGAGGCAGAACACGTGGGTTTGTTCAGACCAGTTTTCACATTTCTGACCCTCTCTATGCATGCTTCTGAACCTTTAAAAGTCTCTATAGTGAGAGGGACTACCTAACTGTGATGTGATGAGCCTTTAGACTACCAGAGGAGTAAGTATCTCTTCATGTGCAGAAATGAAGGGTTCGTGATGTGTTGGAGGTTAAAACAGATGAGGAAGCGAGACAGAAGCTGCTTTAAAGGTTTCCTTCACTTCCTTTTAAACAGGAAATTTAAATCAGTCTGATGGTGACCCCAAGAGACCGAGATGTTATTTGAACATAGTTTAGAAGTTTCAGTAAAGTAAGAATCAGACGACCAAACCGTGTTTTTCTTGCAGGGCCTGTATGTTTGTGGATTATCCATCCTTCTGTCTGTTTGCCATTTTTGCCAACATCATATCTCTAGATCACTTTGAGGGCTTTTCTTCAAACTTTGCAAAAATGCTCACTCTATGTCAAAGATGACCTGACCAGGTCAAAGGTCACTGGGACCTCATATCTTTCAAACCAGTATGCATGGAGGCTTTTTGTCAAATGTGACCAGAATTTACATTCAGACTTGAGCATGAACTGATTAGATTAGATCATAAGAGGTCAGAGGTTGTTGTTTTGTGGATTATTTGACTGTCAAACCCTGCACGAGCTCTGTTGCACCTCCACTTTTAAAAAATTAAGATTTCTACAAATCACATGACCAGGGGTGTGGCTTGGGATTTTGGGCCCCTAAAATGTTTCATCTTTGTGTGAACATCATCACTCTCTGTCCCTGCTTTCTTCTCCTCCATAATCCTCATCTTGCTCTCTGTCCATGCTCTCCTCTCCTCCATAATCCTCATCTTGCTCCCTGTCCCTGCTTTCTTCTCCCCCATAATGCTCATCTTGCTCCCTGTCCGTGCTTTCTTCTCCTCCATCTTCCTCATCTTGCTCTCTGTCCCTGCTTTCTTCTCCTCCATCTTCCTCATCTTGCTCTCTGTCCATGCTCTCCTCTCCTCCATAATCCTCATCTTGCTCTCTGTCCCTGCTTTCTTGTCCTCCATCATCTTCATCTTGCTCTCTGTCCGTGCTCTCCTCTCCTCCATAATCCGTATCTTGCTCTCTGTCCCTGCTTTCTTTTCCTCCATCATCTTCATCTTGCTCTCTGTCCCTGCTTTCTTCTCATCCATAATGCTCATCTTGCTCTCTGTCCCTGCTTTCTTCTTCTCATTCATCCTAATCTTGCTCCCTGCCCCTGCTTTCTTTGTTTTACTTTATTAGTTCCAAATGTTCAGTCTGTTGCTTTCATTTAGTTGCTTTGAATCAAATACAATTCTAATCACTAAGAAAATAATAAAAACACTTAAGAACACATTCTTCACTCCTGGCTTCCTCTCTGATGTACGCCCATGCACACGCTGAAAACATCCATCAGTATTTGACTGGCTACACCAACAGACAGACATCAGGTACTGATGATAATCTGGAAAAAAATCCAGTGTTTTCTCAAGTAGCTGCCTGATTTATCCTCCTTTATGTCCCACTTGGGTGGTGTTAGTCACCTTTAGAAAGTCAAGCTTCCTTGCAGGGCCTAAATATCACTCAATATTTAGACTCAAAACTCTACTAAAACTCTGCTTGTCTGTCTTCTGTCCTGTATTAGACTCCTCTCGTGTGGCACTGCAGAAACCTCTTACAGAAATACAACTCTGTGCCAGCTTGGCATCACAGCTGCACTTCATAGTAACCACAGATACTCCTGGTTTTATTTTGACTGTAACAAAGACGGCGCTGAGCTCCTTCAGCGACATAACAGGCCCATTATCTCGTCTGAAGTATAAAAAAGTTTTATATAACTAAAGAAAATAACAAAAAAGACTGTTATTCTCTGGACTGGCTGAAAAATTAAAGATGATGAAGCCAGCGCTGAGACGTGTCGTCTTATGTAAGGAGGACAAACTCCATTCAAGGAAATCAGAGCTTTATTTCTCCCTTCTCACTCGGAAATATTTACTCAGAACTGTGCAGCTCAGCACATTTTCTATCCATGCATCCATCCGTCCATCCATGCATCCATCCATCCGGGTCACCGTGGCAGCAGGTGAATAGGTCAACCCAGCAAAGTTAATGTTCCCCCAGCAACATTTTCCAATTCCTCCTGAGGGATTCCAGGGTGCTCTCAGGCCAGATGAGATATGTAATTCCTCCAGCGAGTTCTGGATCTGCCTTGGGGTCTCCTCCCAGTTGGAGGGGCCTGGAAGACCTCCTCCACAGGAAGGTGCCCAGGAGGCATCCTGATCAGATGCTTGAACCACCTCGGTTTTAGTCCGATTCTATTGTTTCCTAAAGCTCACGGCCTGCTGCACTGCACAGCTCGCACCGTCAGTCAGTCCTTATGAACGCTTCAGACCTAAACCATTCTGTGGGCTCTGATATGATGGTGATATTTAGAAAAAAAAAAAGGATTTACTTTTTTACACCTGGAGCTCTGCCTTTGTGCAGAGTTTTTTGTCTCCTCCTCTCTAGATTCTTGTTTGTGTCGAAGAGTCACAAAAGCATCTCTAAATTAAAAGGGTCTCATGAATCAAACCCCTGTCCATATCCTTCCGGACCACCTATTTCTGACATTTGACCCAGTTTCGTGTGTAATGTGGTCGACCTGCTGCATCGGCTCTAAATCTGTTTGGTCAGAAAGCATCACGACCTGTCGGGGTTGTAACCTTTGACCTGTGCAGCTGGTCCCAAAGACGAGGGGTTATCATGAGGCTGCAGAGACGTCTGCTCGCCTGCTGGAGGAAGTGACACAGACGCCGTTTGGCTGCGAGTTATTCGACATAACACCAAATCACTCCCATCTTTGACCTGATTTGATTTCTTTCCTCCCTCTGAAGCTGATTTTAAATTTGGAGTGTGTGCAAAAACAGCACAGACCCAGTTTGTCTTAAAATATTCTCCTGCATGATGCAGTAGCTGCAGCTGGAGTCTGATCTGTTTGCAATTTTGTTTGCAGCACATCTGGAAAAATCACCTACGTATGAACTCAGTCATCAGTTTTTAAGCTTTGAAACAAAAATCAAATGATATTAATACCATCGCAATGGAAACAGAAGTCCGAGACAGACCACATCAGGTAATGTCTTACTTTAATCGTTGAAAATTGCAGGAAAAGTCCTGAAAACTCTCTAAATTGCATGAATGCTTTGGCAATGATTTGATAGGGAAACTTTCCTGACATATTTTTGAAGTTTCGACTCGATTCCTCTCATGGCAGCTTTTGCACTTTTTGATGCCATCGATCATGAAGAGAACAGAAATGTATTATTGTAAAACACAAATATGGAAAAGGATTGAAGCATCAGGAATTTTAACAGTCATAATGGCTCCTTGGTTGGGTTAAAATCAAGAAAAATCAAGAAAAATGTGTCATAAGAGCCAGAGAGGATCTTCCAGATCAATCCGATCATGGAGTGGCAGCGATCGGAGACTTGGACTCGGATCTTGTGTCTCTGCCCCGCCAAGTCTTCCTCCGTCTTTTGCCAACAGCTGCTATAAATCGAGCCGCTCTTTGGCGCGACTGGAGCAGAAACAGATTCCTCTCAGCTGTGAGAAAATAAAAAAACCCACCTGAAAGACAGAGACAATTTACCCATCATTCCCCTCTCCTCCAGCGTCTGTTGTTTTAGTGCTCAGCAGCCAAACTCATGCTGGCGAGGAGTCCTAGAGCATGCTGAATGTGTCGCTCATTTTCACAGCTGGAGGAGGTGACCCGAGCGTTCAGAGGAAATACTTCAGCAGGCAGGGAAAGGTCATTGGGGTCACAGAAGGGTCAAACGTCACAGGATGATCAGAAGTGAGTGTCTGTGACCAGAATTTCTCAGTTTGACAGACATTTTGAAGACGTCTGTGACTGAAAAGATGATCCAAACACTGATTAATGTCTCCTTTTACTCCACATTTCTCTGGTAAATCTTCTCCCCAGTCAGCTCTAGCTGGATATTAAAAGATTTGGGTGAAAATCACACAGCTTAACTCAGTTAAAACATCAAGAAACTACTGCTGTGTTTTTCAGTTTGATGAATTGTTCATTTTACTTTGATAGAGTCCTGGAAATAATTGCAGCTACATTTCTCTGTAGTTAACGGTTTGCAAAGTTGTGATGCCTGTGATTTATTCCTAAACAGAAAATGTTTATTCAGTGCTAGAAACAGGATGTGTGTCGCCTCTGCATTAAAAGCAGCCATGATTCTGTGCTGAAATCACTGCATGGGCTCAGGAACGTTCCAGAAATCATCGTCTGTCAACACAGTTGGCCGTGCCATCCACCAATGACAGTTAAAGCTGGATCATGGAGAGAAGAAGCCATATGTGAACAGGATCCAGAAACAGCGCCGTCTTCTGTGGACCAAAGCTCATTTAACATGGACTGAGGAAACATGGAAAACTGTTCTGTGGTCAGAGGAAACATGGAAAACTGTTCTGTGGTCAGAGGAAACCACAGACGCTGTGTCCTGTGAACTAAAGAGGAGAGGGAGCATCCAGCTTGTTCTCCTGGCTCAGGCCTAAAGCCTGCATCTCTGATGGTATGGGGTTGCATTAGTGCCTATGGCGTGGGCAGCTCTAACATCTGGAAAGGAACTATCAATGCTGGAAAGTAGAGAGAGCTTTTAGAGCAACATCTGCTCCCATCCAGACAACGTCTCTGTCAGGGAAGGCCTCGACTATTTCAGCAAGAAAATGCTAAACTACATACCACATCCATCACAACAGCATGGCTTCACAGGAGAAGAGTCTGGGTCCTGAACTGGTCTGCCTGCAGTCCAGACCTTTCACCAATAGAAAACAAAAGGAAGAGTCCAGCAAAGAAAATGCAGTTTTCCTCTGAGAGCCTCTGCCTCTCTGAAAATCTCCTTTTACACTCAGTCATGCGACTGTCCTGTTGACTATTAATCGCAAAAGTTGTAAAATCATCCTCCAGCAGTTTTTCATTAGTGCCACTTTTTCTGCCTTCTGTTGCCCCATCCCTACTTTTTAAAAAACATGTCCTTATTGTGGCAGCCCCTCTGTGAGTTTCATCTAGATGGATGACATTTAACCCTTCAAGCACCAAAGTCACAAAATTGCGACAAGCAAGATTGCTGAATTAAACAGGCTGTAACTGCAAATATGGGCCCTAATGTTGTTACCACTTTACACCAGGAGATGGCAGACATGAATAACTTCAATTCCAGCAGCATTTGGGGTGGGGAGGGTTCTGTTTAAAGCTTTGGAGAGAGAGTTTGAAGACGCACCGCCAGTCGAGGAGACGAGGAAGTGGTAGAACAGGTTGTAGTTGGAGCATAAAAGAGAGAAAGAGAGCGAATTGTAGCGAGAATACTCACAATGCTGGGAGGAATAGTGGAATATTCACCCCTGTGACGATGACGTTCAGTCATCCGGTGAGACCGAGACTACCGGTGCTTCGGAGCCACAGTGACTCTCTGTGCACCATGAGAGTCCACAAGCAGCACATGCTGAAGCTGATGCTTTTCCTCACCGGGGCTGGGGTGGGAGTAATCGGCGAATGCCGACGAGGGGACGTGGTGGGGGTTTCAGGGGTGGTCAGTACATGACATTGGTTGTCCGGTGAGACCAAAAGTGCCATGCGTCTGAGCAGCCATTGCCAGTCTGTGCGCCATGAGAGTCCACAAGCAGCACATATCGAAGCCGATGCTTTTCCTCATGGTGTCCGGGTAGGGGACATGGTGGGGGTTGTAGGGGTGGTCAAAACAACAATATTGATGGAGGTAGTGGGAATAAAAAAAACACAGCAGAGGTAGGGGCAGATGTGGTAGAAGCAGTGGCGGTGGAGGCTGCCTGGTGATGTCAGAATATGCAAATTAGATGAGTGAATTTACTCCCACCACAAACTTTGGGTCATACTGAAGATTTTTTCTTATTTACAGTATCCCTTTATCTCAAACCACTTTCAAGCTACAGCCTTTAGAATCTTGATATCACAATTGAATTTTTTCTTGGAAAAAACTGTGGCACCTTAAGGGTTAAGTATATCTGCTATCATGAGAGCTAAAAAAGTCCATTATTGTCGTGGTGAATATTCAGCAGGAAGCCTACAGTTTGGCGGGTGAACTCTCCACAGGGGTTAATCTGAACCAGCTATATTTTTTAGTTGAATTTAAGGTTAGACCAGTGTTACTCAACGCGTGGCTCTAGAGCCTCATGTGGCTTTTTTGTGATTGTTTGTGGCTCTTTTGTGTCTTAATTTGAAATATTATTCCCCCAGAAAACCTTAAAAAGGAAACTTTGAGCTCAGAAATTATCCATTGCAAGTTACAATAATCAGTTTGTTTCCACACTTACACAGTAGGTTTTAATGGTCAAACTTAATTGTAAACTTTTGTTTTTCTCTATATATTTCCATTGCCCTTATTTACAGTTTCTTGCAACTTTTAATCAATTTCTGCTGATTTTAGCCCATTTCAACCACTTCTTTAGCCACTTTTTACCCATTTTTTCCACTCTCATCCTATTCTTGCACTTTTTCATCAGTTTTAGCTACTGTCGTCCTGCTTTTTTGCAATTTTTCCTTCTTTTTTGTCATTTTAGTCTCGTCACTCATTTTTGCCACATTTTTGCCACTTTTTGACCAACTGTAACTCATTTTTTAAGTGATTTTTTACCCCTTTCCCCCTAGTTTTGTCCACTGTATGCCTATTATGCCCCTTTTCGCCCATTTTTTGCTGCTTTTTGGCCATATTTGCCACCTTCACTTATCGCCAATTGAACCCATTTTTGCCACTTTTCAACACTTAGGTTGTGGCTCTTTGCAATGGCATTGTTCAGCAGTTTGGCTCTTTGGCAGAGCAGCACTGGGTCAGACAGAAGAAGACTGGGGGGGGGGTAGAGGTGGAGCTTTACCACAACAGTACAGGATGAACGGGTGCATGGATGAATGGATTGATGGTTTGTATAAAGTGATTCCAATCTCCATTTATACCTTTATACCTTCCTACACAGTCTCAGGCCTCAGTTCCATCCTTTAATCTGTTTTAGAGATGGTAGATCAACCCCCCCCCCCCCCCCACCCCACTTCACTGTCCTGTGTTTAGAGGCGTATGACCACCAGGCGTTGGTTCTAGTTTTCCTCTCACTGTGCCACATGACTAGCATCATCATACTGATCTAACAGAGGAAAAATGCTTCTGTGTAACTATGATCTTTTCTGTTTTTAATCTGTTTATCATCATGAAGCAGATTTAATAGTGGACGCCTGATGACAGGATGAAATCATCTCTTTCCTCTAAATTCTGAGACGTACTCAGCCTTCTGTCATGGAAAATCATCCTGGAAGAACGCAGCGTGACGTCATCATCATTTACTTTACTCTCCCTCACTTTTTTTAGTCAGACTCGGCTGCTTTTCAAGGCCTCCCTGTCCTTCCTTCAGTTTTCCTGTCAACCCAAAGATTTTAATCCAAACCAGAGGAAGCTTTAGAGAGGAGGACGGAGGGAGAGGAGTGTGAGGTGAAGGGTTTCTGATAACTGTGAGGAGGTGACGGTTCTGTTGTCTGTCAACGTTATAAAGAAGGACGCTCGCTGTCAACACCTCCTCTTGCCAAGTCAAGGACAGTTTCCCACTGTGAGGTGTGAAATCTGAGAGGCAATATTATTAAGGCTAAAATGTGAGCTGACTCATATTTTAGATGTCACACATTTGAAAAGTCCTCCTTCAAATTTATAATCCTGGATTGATCCTGCTGTAATCCTGCTCTTAACGAAGACCATCCATTCACAGATGGGCCAGTTCAAAGAGCTGTCTCTGTTTGTCTGACAGTTTCCTCTTATTCCATTTTTGTTGTTTAAAAAAAAAACAAAAAAGGTACCAGAAGAAGAGCTCAGGAGCTGAAGGACCAGCGGTGCATTTTGGGAAGAATTTTAGAAGCAGAGAAAATGAGCAAAACAAGACAAGTTAACATTTTTAAGGTTTAAGGAAAAAAAAATTGATGATAAAACTACCTACAATGGTTAACAAGTCAATTTTGACTGCCATTGGTAGGAACACAAAGGATATGTATCAGCTCTATAATTTGCTGGTTACCTGTCCAGGTGTACACCTCCGCTAAACCAGTAGAAAGATGGATGGATGGATGGATGAATGGATAGATGCGTTAATGGATGAATGGATGGATGCATAAATGGATTGATGGATGCACGGATGGATGGATGGATGCATTAATAGATTGATGGATGATGGATGGATGAATGGATGGATGCATAAATGGATTGATGGATGCATGGATGGATGGATGGCGGAGGGATTAAGGATAGACAGATTAGACAGATAGATTGATGGATGCATACATGGATTAAGGGGTGGTTGGATGGATGCCTGGATCATCGATGGATGCAGGGAAAGATTGATAAAAAGATGGATTGACAGACGGTTGGATGCATTTATAAATGCATTCATGCTTTTTCTGTTGATCTGACCTTTTCTTTTATCCTGGACGGCGTTCTCAGGTGTTTGCCTCTCACACCTGAAGGATAAGTGGTTGTACCAAGAACACCTGTGTGTGATTTAATGATTTTTTTATCCTTTTATTTGTAGTTAAGTGAAGGAGAAACTGGCTTGAGTCTATAGAAGGAAACTCTGATTCCAGGAGCCCTTGAATGATTGGAGCAAATTAATTTTAGTCAGTGACATTTTTAAACGTCTTTGTTTGTTAAAGACTGTTTATTCTTAGAGACCTTTGGAGAGGGATAAGAACATTATCTGTTTAGCAGTGGGGTTAAAGTGTAGGTGGAGAGGATAACGGTGATGAAGTGATAGCAGACAATCGTCCTGGTTCCTCTGGTTTCTGCTCCTTTGCTGCTCACGTGGGTGTAGAGATTAATCACTACTGGCAATCCTCTGGTCATTTAAGAGCCCAAATATCTATAACAGGCTCTGTCTGTGGGAAAAATTGCAGTTTAGGTCGACCTAATATACTAGATAGCTTTTTTAGATGATTTAGAGTAAGCTGAATGTCTTCTTCTGTGTTTCAGGTCTTTATCTCTGCTTCAACTTTGACACAAAGAACTTCAAGATCTTCTCTGGCTCAGAGGAAAACCAGTTTGGTTACACAGTGCAGCAGCATGAAGCAGGAGGACGACAGTGGTGAGAGCCCCAGTTTGATACTCCTACAGTAGAAAGGGGACCTGGTCTAACGGGTCTGTCAGCATGTGTAGAAAAACACCTTTTTGCTGGTCTGTCTTTGCTGTTTCACACCTTTAGCTCTGAATCATGGACCAGCTTATCCCATTAATGCATAATTTATTTGGTCTGAGTTCACATAGGAGCATTTACAAGCTGACCAAAATGTGTGATGGAGAAGGAAATGTTCTCTAGCTGGAAAATTAAACAAAGACTAGTTTACTCCTGTCTGGCTGCAGCTCCAAAGTCAATTTCCAAATGGACGGACAAATACACGGTCTGATGTCGGCTCTGCTCATCAGTTTCTATGTTGCTTCCATCATCACTATGTAGAAAATAGACCTATTTCTTACTCTACCATGGTTGAGCACATTAGGAACTTCAAAGGTCAACGTTTAGCAATAAAGGATGTGTGGTTTCATGTAAAATTCAAAACTCAAAAGTGAACTTTTCTTTGTCAGTGGCACTGTAGTAGCTCTGTGAACCCCATGACCTCTGAGTGACCTGTAGCTCATTCCACAGAATGAGACGTGATGTTGGTTTGTGGAATTGCTGTAGGAGTCTGTGCATTCTGGTTCTCTGCCTGAAAACAGTGGATTGCTCCCTCTGAGTGGGGAGTGAGTCTTTGCCCCAAGTGAAGGAGTTCAAGCATCTTAGGGTCGTGTTCAGGAGTGAGGGTGAGGTTGACAGGCTGATTGGTGCCGGACCGTTGTGGTAAAGAGGGAGCTAAGCTGAGAGGCAAAGCTCTGAATTTATTGGTCGATTTACCTCCCAACCCTCACCCATGGCCATGAACTCTGGGTGATGACTGAAAGATTTAGATCATGGATCAGTTTTCACTGGAGGGTGTCTGGGCTCAGCTTAGAGATAGGGTGAGGATTTCAGTAGGGCTGACAGCTTCACTTTGATTGGTCGATTAATTGATCGAAAAGCTTGAGTTGGACCAAGATCACCCTGGTCGGTGAACACCCCCCCCCCCAAGATGCTGGTCTGGGTGCAAAAGCGTGTGAGCAGCTGACTTATTGAGAGAGACGTGCTGCTGGGAACAGGAGCAATGCAGCTCTAGGAACTACAGGTAGAGAAGCACACAAAGCTACCAGAGTGGGATATCTTCTGATATTTTACAGCACTAACGCTCAGAAACAACACATCAACTCGTCACAAAGTTGCAGGCTGTTTGTACTGAAGTGGCGCTGCTGAGTCTCTCTGCTCTGCCCTCCCTCACTGCATCAACTCCCATGGTCAGTTTAATCCAACTGTGGGCAAATAGGCTGCGTAGTATCATCTCCTTTTATAATCTCCTTAAAGTGTTCACGTTAGCGTTAGCTTCCCTTACAGTCACACAGAAAGGAGAGTCGACAAAAGGCGATGTCTGCTGGTCATTAAGTACCGACGAGCAAACTTTTCCCTCTCACCTCCGTAAACAAACGCTGCATGTTGTCTGCTTTATGCTTGTAAATGACACAGCACGGGCTGGATCAAGTGATCCTGTTATAAGTTACCGTTATAAATGAATGAAAAACAAGGATCTAAGGTTGTTCTGTAGGCTGTATGAGTTTAAAGAGATACCGCGCTGGGATCACGGAGATCACGGCAGGTGCGCGCTGATCGTCTCTCAATTAATTATATTATATACTAGTAGTAAGACATGATGAGCAAAAACGATATATTAATGCTTCAACAGGCTTGTTACGTTCATTATAGGGTCATTTAGAGTACCAAGCAGGTGCAGTGAGGAGCCTGGAAGGATTGAATTAGACCCCAACGAGGTAATTTTTTTTATGAATGAAGTTTTTTTACCTGAATGACCAATCGATTAATTGGTGCCTGGGTGCGATTGTGGTCGACCAAGTTTTTCTTTGGTTGACTACAGCCCTAGATTTCAGACATCCAGAGGGAGCTAGGAGAAGAGCCACTGCTCCTTAACGACCAAAGGAGCCAGTTGAGGTGGTTCGGGCATCTGATCAGGATGCCTCCTGGTTGCCTCCCTGTGGAGAATTTCCGGGCATGTCTAGCTGGGAGGAGACCTCAGGGAAGACCCAGAATGCACTGGAGGTCTGGGAATGCCTTGGGATCCCCCAGCAGCAGTTGCTGGGGAGAAGGACGTCTGGGTGGACTTGCTTAGCCTGTTACCCCTACTACCCGGTTCTGGATAAACCTAATGGATGGATGAAATCTGTAACCTGGCACGCCAGATGGATGTGTTTCACTTGTGGTTTTTGAAAAGAAAACAACTCACTGCTGTTCTTTGTTCTTCTTTTAACCAAGAAATGTTGTCAAGTTCTGATCAAACTGTCACTTTAGCAGCATCCACGCTAGGCTCTTCCACCATAACTGCACTGGCCTCTTGTTGCTGCTTGCTTATGTCACGACTCTGCCACGCTCAAAAGTACTGCCCCTCTTCGCTGATTGGTCTCCTGTCACTTTCTAACCGGGCCCAACTGTTTCAGAAGGGAGCTTTGCAAGATGGATTCACCAGTGAGAAAAACTGAAATGGGTGTATCTATCTGCTTTGGGGGGTTATGGGATCTGTGCATTGTGGTGTGTTTATGAAGTTAAACGGATTCATGTTTTTCCATCTGTTTAGATCTAGCTGCTCCATGTGGATTGACACAGTTTGCAGCGGCCACTGAAAAGAGACCGGGAATGTATCTCAGGTGGAGCGTATGCAGAGAAACTGCAAAGATTGACTAGAACGGGAGCTCTTTAGCTCTGTAGAGAGATTACGGTGCAGGTGGAGTATGTGGAAAATGGAGGTGAGAATCACTTAGCCCCCCAGGAAAAATTAAACATCATTTTATTTGTTTGTGTCGATACAAACCTGATAGAAGAGGTCCCCACACACTGAAAGATCCATGCATAAAATATCTGTTAAGCCTGAAATCATCATCATCGCAAAAAATGTGCTAATTTGATTTTGAAAAGACCTCATACCCCTTCAGATCTGAAGCCCTCTATGACCTGCTACCCCAGATAAACACATAGTTCTGCACAATAATGATTGTTTGATGGTAGTTCAAAAAGAAAAACAATGCTAAATTTTTATGTACAGTCAAGATCTATATTTCTATGCTGTGATTTGTGCAGGAGACATCGCCATATTTGGATAAGACTGATTTTAATCAGAGAGATCGTCCATGCTAAAGACCAGACATCAAAAATCCAGCATAGCTCACATCATATCTGACAGGACTCTCAGGTATTTTATCTGATTCTTTAGACAGTTTTTAGAAGTCTAGGTCAGTCTTTTGTCCAGAAACCTTCAAACAAAGACAGAATAAATAACCTCCCGTCCGTCTGTTTGGTTAAAAATAAAACCGTTATTGATTTAAGGATTTATCAGACACTGTGACCTGTCAGAAGAAGGTTCCCCGTCCTGGGAAAGTGAGTCTGAAAACCTGAGATTTGGAAACGAGTCCAGGAAAGTTGGTTGTGGAGTTTTATCTCCCACTGTGGTGTGTCTCTGTGAATCATTTTTAGATGTCAGGCGCGTTGGGACGACACGTTTTTCCAAAGATGTGTGATAAGTGGAACATTTCTGTGGAGCATCACAGGGTCATTGGTAATCCTCCGTTATATAAATTATATATCTGATGAAGTAGAACTGATCATACAGCATAGAGCTTAAAACTCGGTGTGTTCTCTCATGTTCCTGCACAGTCTGTCCTTGGCTCTCCACCAGTCTGCTCTCTCATTCTTCATCTTTATGTTTCCAACCTGCACAGATCCTCACCAACAGCAGTCAGTCAGGCTGCCTTATTCTGCTGTTTGGACTAAAATATCTATACTGTTTCTTCTTTGCATTTAAATGTCTGAAAACAGAGAAGACATTTACATGCATATTCAGGTGGTAAACCCTTCTCCTCACAGATCACAGAACAATGATTTTATAAGTCTCTCTGTGTCCTCTTCTTTCTAGCTGCTCCTGTAGTTTTATGTTTAATTTCTCTCCTGCTGAGGTGTCAAGCTGCTTCTGACAACACCACATTTCATGATGCTGACCTTCACAATAAAGATGCTCAAACTTGGAGCTCTCATTATGAAGAACTTGTCATAAAAAGCATGTTGATCAATGATCCAACGCTCTAGCAGCAGTACTGGAGAATGAACAGAACTATGGTGTTTACAGCAGTGTCTCTGACCTCATTTATCAGCACAGCTCTCATGAGTTAAACTCACCTTTAAATAGGGATGCACGATATTGGATTTTTGCCGATATCTGATATGCCAATATTTACAGATTCATTTTAGTTGATACCGATATTTAAATATGCTTTTGGAAAAAAATATTCAGTCCTTTTGGACAGTTTAAGGTTTAGGGATGACCAAGGAAACAAACTTGAGTCCTTAAAATCACTTTAAAGAATGAGGATAAATACAGAAATAGACCTCAACTGACATAGGTCTGTTGTTCAGACTAAAACACCTCTAACTTATTAATATATACCATTGTTACCTGACCCTACTCAACCAAAGTGCCAAATTGTTAAAAAATACCTTGAAAAGGGCAAAAACAGCTTGAAGTATCTATTACAATTAGGTAAAGGTGGGAAAATGGTCAAAAAGCAACAAAAATTGGTAAAAACAATAAAATATGGGGAGGAAAAGGTGGAAAAGGGGTTAGAAAGTAGCAAAAATGGGTGAGAAGTCACAAAATTGAGTTACAGGTAGCCAAAAATGGTCCAAAAGTGGCAAAAAAATGGCAAAAAATGAGTGAAAAGTCACTTAAATGGGCAAAAAGCGGTCAAGAGTGGCAAAAATTGGCAAAAAAAGAAAGTAAGAGGTATTTAATGGCAAAAGACAGCCTAAAAGGGTGAAAACTGGAGAAAAGGGCACAATTGGGATAAAAGTGGCTAAATGGGCAAAAATTAGGAAAAAAAGTGGTATTTAAGGGTAAATTAAGTGGGTGAAAATCGGGAGTAAAAACTGTGGAAAATGGCAAAAATGGGATTAAACTTTTTAAAAAATGGGTAAGAAGTTGCAAAAAAAGTGTCAGAATGGGAAAAGGAAGGGAAAAAGTGTTTTTCATTGGCTAAAGGTAGTTTAAACAAGCAAAAATGGGATTAAAGTGACATAAATTGTAAACAAGTGGCAAAAATGGGCAAAAAAAGTTGGAAAAAAGTGGTATTTAATGGTTAGAGGTAGCTTAGATAGGTAAAAAGTGGCAAAAATGGTAAAAAAGAGGGTAAAAAAAGTTTCCCCTTATTAAGGTTTTCTGGGGGAATAATATTTCAAATTAAGACATGAAAGAGCTACACGTTGAGTATCACTGGTATATATGGACAAAATTTACAGTTGATATATATGCTGAATTACACAGGCAAAATATCGGATGTAAATATTGGCAGAAATTTTGAAATCTGCTGATACTGATATCAAAGCGATAATATCGTGCATCCCTAACTTTGAATGGTTGTTTATGCTGTAAAAATACAAATCCTTTAGCACTGGGCTAAAGACAAACCAAGTCAATCCACTGCAGCTCATAGCTTGTTTAAAAGCCCCAGACAGCCCGACAGAGACGGTCTGCAGAACGAGCACACACGCTTTATGTTGCTGTTATTACAGGCATCAGACCAGGAGAGGAGAGAACATGAGAGAACACTTTAATGGCACCATTTTTTTTTCAATTTAGAGCGCCCCAAAAATGGCACATGTCAAATCTTGCCAATTTAGAGGCCACCCTAGGGCACATTGTTGACTTTTTCAGACTAAAATGGGATCATAGAGGGCACTATGCCAAAGGTTTTTATTAAGAGGGCACTACAGAGTGCTCCTGAAAGTTTATGCCTGTGAACCTGCACCCTAGAGCAGGTTCTCAAACTTTTCTGCCACTGATGTGGATCTCTAGTCCGGTGTAAATGCTCTCTAGTCTCAAGTCTAGCAGCAGCGTGCAGCCACTGATGTGGATCTCTAGTCTGGTTTAAATGCTCTCTAGTCTCAGGTCTAGCAGCAGCATGCAGCCACTGATGTGAGGATCTCTAGTCTGGTGTAAATGCTCTCTAGTCTCAGGTCTAGCAGCAGCATGCAGCCACTGATGTGAGGATCTCTAGTCTGGTTTACATGCTCTCTAGTCTCAGGTCTAGCAGCAGCATGCAGCCACTGATGTGAGGATCTCCAGTGTGGTTTAAATGCTCTCTAGTCTCAGGTCTAGCAGCAGCATGCACCCACTGGTGTGGAGATGAAACAGAGAGTAATTAGATTAGTTTTAACAGCCGTCCTGCAGAGAACCTTCAGCTGTGAGCTTGTTGTCCTTTTATTGTCTGTCTGCGGTTGCAGGTGAGTCGGGCAGCATTCCTGCTCCTTTGCTGTGTATTTTTTTAAAATCTGGAAACATTTCAGGCCTGATAAATACCTCGCAGTCTTCCAGGATTACAAAACGTGTGCTCCTTTGAAGTCTCAGGTAAGAAGTGGAAAGTATTCGTCTCCAGCTCGGCTTCTCCCGCGTCCCGAGGCAGAGCTGGGGATCTGGAAACTATGTGCTGCGGTTTGTTATTCCCCAGACTCCCTCTGGGAAGGCCATCACTCCGCTCCGCTGCACTCTGAGCTTGTGTTGACTTTGTTAGTCTGTAGACTTGTTTTTCAGGTGTTTGGCTTGTGCACTTGGGCTCTCTTTGCTGATATGATCCCTCTTTGTTGACTTCCTTTTCTTCATCCAGGATCGCTTTCATAGAGAATGTTTTTACCCATAAACCAGCGGGTCTATCGTCTCTAGGGCCTCAGCTCCTTTCATCAACCTTTACCCACTAGGTTGTTTACATTTATCATCTTTAAATCCTGCACAATAATGACAAATTTCATGCATTATGAAATGAAGACCATTAAATTCAGAAACAGAGGAAAAGAAGATGTTGTGGTATTAAGAGTATGTTTTGGCTTTAAATGTCGTCAGCTGTTAAATTCATCCCCAAAACAATTAATATTGAAATAGTTTGAGAATGACCTAACATTTGTTGTTTTTATAGAAATTCACTTGTCAGTCATTAGTAGTAAATATTTTGAAAACAAAAATGGGTTAAGACTGGCAGAAATGTTGCAATAATGGCCAGATAAAGTGGTGAAAAGGGGTTAGACAGTGGCAAAAATGGTGATAAATGTCAAAATGTGTTTTAAAGTGGCAAAAAATGGTGCAAAAAGGTAACAGAAAGGGGTTAAAATGTGACAAAGTGAGATGAAAAGTGGCAAAATGGAATAAACATGCAGGAAAAGTGGTTTAAAAGGGTTGAAGACTGGCAAAAATTCTGTTAAAGAGGCAAAGGGGGCAAAAAAGCATCAAAAATGGGTTAAAAGTGGCAAAAATAGCCTGGCAGTGCTGTGAAAGGGGGTTTAGGAGTGGCACACAGGGGCAATAATTAGTAGGAAAGTGGCAAAAGTTGGTTTAAAAGTGGCAAAAATTTTTTACAAAGGGGTCATGAGTTTCAAAAAATGTTGCAGAAATGGCTGAATGAGTAGTGAAAAGCTGTTGAAAAGTGGCAAAAATGAGCTAACACTGGTGCTGAATCACAAATGGAGAGGGAGCATTTCTATGATTTTCTATTTCTTTGTTGTCAGACCTGTCTTTTTGTGGCCTGCTGCGTTATAGATAATAGGGAAAGATCTCACTAATGCCTTAAAATTTCCTGTGTTCTGAAAGAAAATACTAATACAAAAATATGTTAATCAGACAAACTGAAGGCCAAGTTTCATATAATGGGGGATGCCAGAAGTGGCCATCCCAAGAAGATGAAAGACAAAGACTCTGAAATCACACAGAAACCTTAGGCTGTCTTCCACAGATTTGCAGTCAAGGTCTGCAGGACGATGTGGCCAGTGGCTTTCTGCACAGTGATCCAGAACAGACCGGTCTGTTGTGGCTGCCTTTCACTATCAGGCCTGTTTGTGCTGTTGCTTACATGTGCACTGGGACCTGAACATGTGGAGGAACCTTTGCAATAATTCCTGGACTACAGCAGTTGGATCATAGGGTCAAAGTGTGGAGAAGATGCTGATTGCTGCATGGATAGAGTAACGTCTTCAGTTAGAGGCAGTGTGGTGCAGCATCTTCCTCACTGGAATAACGAGGCTGGTTATCATTGGAGGAAATCTCAATACAGAGAGATATGGAGATGAGATTCTGCAACCAGTGGAAAAATAAGAGCATTTTTCATAGACCAACCCACATACTCAGCTCTGCTGCTCATCCCACAAATGCATGATCCTTACAGATGTGGCTCCATTTAAAAGGGAAGTAAACAGGCTTTCTACTGGTATAGATTTATAGACATGAAGCATTGTTACAACAAAGAAATAATCCCAAACACTCGTTTACTTACTTTTTCTGCTATGTTTAGTTGGAATTGAAACATGCACATGAGGAGGAAGTAACTGAACCCTCAGAAACCTAAAGGAGGCCTCTTCAGACCTCTGCAGACGTCGGTGTGTCGATGGGATTGTGATGTTTGTTCAGGATGTTGTCGTGTCTGTTAGAGGTCAAACCCGTTGACCTATGTCGACCTCTGAGGTCAAACCTCCAGCGGTTTGTGTTTACAGAGTCTGAGTCTGTTTGTGCGAGAGCTGCTGACCCGTCCCGCTGAGATCTGGGAGTGTTTGTGTCTGAATGATGGAGTGAGTTATGTCTGATTTGGTGTTTTTCTCTTCATGCACGTTTAATGAGCCTGCACAGTCTGACTGATGGCAGACAGAGGAACATTCTGGTGTGTTTTTCTCTCATAAATAGATGCATTACATAGCTCTTTGTTTTTAGGACAAATAAAGAAGAATGTGCTCTCTTTTCTTCCTCTTGTTTTCTCCTCCACAGCCTAATAACCTCGGCCATCTTTACGGGACTCCTGAAAGGCATTAAAGGGAATCAGTGATTAGGTAACAAATAGCTCTTTAAAGCAGTAGCAGCAGCAGCGGCCAGGTTTGATGATGGAGTGATGTCAGAGGATGTAGACCTGCTCTCTCTGGGATGTGGTTTATCAGCGCTGATCTCCGCCCGTTTGATGTGGACGGAGACGCATTAACGGATTGAAGGTTGGCGCTCTGCTATGGCATCTCCTCTGGTATGTGACTCACAGCTCTTCCCAGAAGGAGACGCAGACCGGGACACATGTGCTGATGTTTACGCCCGTTTGCTCGCTGTGAGACTCTGCAGAGGGCTCTGGGTTAAAAACAACAACACTGACGGCGCAGGAGAGGATAACACAGAAGCACAACGGTACCTTTAAGATCAGTTTAAAAGAAGAAGGTGATAATAATTTAGAAAACTTTATAAGTGTTTTTATGCATTTTACTATCTGGATTCAGGCAGGTCAAACCAGAGCTAGATAGGTCAAACTAGAGGCCAACTGCACCAAAACTTTTATTTAGAGAAGGAGATCTCCGTTATTTCGTATCTGACAGATACAATAGAGCAGTGTCGCTCAACTAAAGAGCCAAATCATCAAAAAATACCTTGGCAAGATCCACAAGTGGCAAAAAATGGGTTAAAGTGGCTATAAAAATGAGTTCAAGATGTCCAACAAGTGGCCACAAAGCAGAAAAAACATGGCAAAAAAAATAAGTGAAACATAACTGAAATGGCCAAAAAGCTGCAAAAGGGTGATAGAAATGGGTAAAAAGGGGCAAAATTGAGTTTTACAGGCGACAAAAATGCCAAAAGTGGCAAAAACATGGCAAAAAAAAAGTGAAAGATAACTAAAATGGGCAAAAAGCGGCTATAGGTTGATGAAAATGCATGAAAAGGGGAAAAATTGAGTCTAACAGGTGACAAAAATAGCCACAAAGTGGCAAAAATATGGCAAAAAAGTGAAAAGTGACTTAAAATGTCAAAAAGCAGCAAATACATGGCAAAAAATGAGTGAAAAGTGACCAAAATGGCAAAAAAGGCAAAAAACAAGTGAAAGGTAAATAAAATGGGCAGAAAGCTGCAAAAGGGGGATTGAAATGGGTGGAAAGGGGCAAAATTTAGTTTTATAGGTGGCAAAAATGCCCAAAAAGTGACAAAAACAAGGTCAAAAATGAGTGAAAAGTAACGTAAATAGGCAAAAAGTGGCTAAAGGTGATGAAAATGCATGAAAGAAGCAAAATTGAGTTTTACATGTGGAAATAAATCACCAAAAAGCAGCAAAAACATGGTAAAAAATGAGTGAAAAGTGACTAAAATGGGCAAAAAGCAGCAAAAGGGTGACAAAAATGCATGAAAAGGGAAAAATGTGGCATTTTGTGGCAAAATGCTGCTTAAATGGGCAAAAAAAAGGCAAAAAAAGGAAAAACTGAAAATAGCAGAAAGACTGGATAAAAGTGGCAACAAAGGGACAACAGGGGCAACTGATGTTGGTAATTAAGATTGTTTATTGAAGCCTACTGTATAAGTGTGGGAAATAAACTGATTAATGTGATTTGAAAAGTATAACTTCTGAGGTCAAAATTTCCTTTTTTAAAAGTTTTCTGGGTAAATATAATGAAATAAGACATAAAAGAGCCACTGGTTGAGTATCACCGGATTAGAGGCACATCCATCCAGAAACCCATAGGCCTCTGGTCCTTAACTGGTGGGTCAGGTCCCAAAGGTGGGCTGTGGAGCTGTTCTTAGTGGGTAGTGAATGTGTCTCAAGTAAAAATGTTTTGTCAAAATGTACGTAAAGTGTCTTCTAAACATGTTTTGTACAGTTTCTTTATTTTGACATGTTTACACCTTCTCAGGTCCAAACTACATTATTTTTTCAGGAAATTAATCTGAAATTGGGGTTGCAGTTTTCACAAATGAGTTGGCAGTTGAATGATGGTGTTTATTTTATTTTCACTTTATTGTCAGTAAGTAGCTGCTCTTCCACAGCAGTTGCTTCACTATTCATCTGTTAATAATGTTATTTATTGAGGATGTGTGCCTCTTTAACTCATATTTCTGTTTGTAGGAATGAATCAGGCTGAATGACCTGAAATGGCTGTTTTTTTAGTGTTTATGCTTTTGCAGAATTGTAACTCACTGTCACAGTCCTCATTTATATCATAAACTACAGTTGATATGCAGCTATGAGACAGGCATGAAAAGCAGATGTTGACCCTGAAACCTGGAGAGTTATTGCTGTGAGAATAAGTCTCCTTTAGTTGCAGCGGTGTGAAGTGACAGACTCTCTGAATGCTGCAGCAGCTGCAGCTTTAATTGGCTTAAATCTTTGATCCAGACCGGGCTCTACAGTTAGACCTTTGTTGTAACCAGCGTCGGTCTGTTTTATTGGAGCTACAGCAATGATTCCTTCTCTAAAATAATGACTTTGTGACCTCCTACACGCTCTCAGCCTCAGGTGTGTGCTTGTGTGTGCTCTTCCAGGCTGCTGGTAGGCGCTCCCTTTGAGTCGACGGGGAAACAGCAGACCGGGGACGTGTTCAGATGTCCGCTGGACACCAGGAACTCTGTGAACTGCTCCAGACTCCTGTTGGGTGAGGAACGATCAGTGTGACGTGTTCATCAGGGCCACGGCGGGGGGTTTAACCAACGCTAATCAGACAGCGTTTGAAGACAACCTGATTACAGTAAAAACCACACAGCGTTGCTTTTGATGCAGCTGATGTCCTCTGGTAAAAACCAGCTCAGACCTTTCATTAATTAATCAAACCAAGAGGTAGAAGTCTTCTTCAAGGAGGGGAAGTCCTGCTCTCATTATCTTTAATGAAACACACTAATCTGCAAAATATGTCTCAAGTTTTACAGGTAAAATAATCCAGTAGTAGAAAGTGTTTCTTTCACATTATGGGAAATCTTGAACTTTGATTTTTTTAAATTTGCATGATAAAAGTAACTAAAATGGGCCACAAAGCAGCAAAGGTTGGTAAAAATGGGTAAAAGGCGGCAAAATTGAGTTTTACAGGTGACAGAAATGGCCAACAAGCAGCAAAAAATGAGTGAAAAGCCACTAAAATGGGCAAAAGCAGCAAAAGCATGATAGAAATGGGTGAAAAGGGGCAAAAAATAAGGTTTTACAAGTGATAAAAATGGCCAAAGAGCAGCAAAAACATGGCAAAAAATGAGTGCAAAGGAACTAAAATGGGCCAAAAGCAGCAAAAACATGGCCAAAAATGAGTGCAGAGAACTAAAATGGGCCAAAAGCAGCAAATACATGGCCAAAAATGAGTGCAAAGGAACTAAAATGGGCCAAAAGCAGCAAAAACAAGGCAAAAAATGAGTGAAAAGTAATTAAAATGGGGCAAAAGCAGCAAATACATGGCAAAAAATGAGTGCAAAGGAACTAAAATGGGCCAAAGCAGCAAAAACAAGGCAAAAAATGAGTGAAAAGTAATTAAAATGGGGCAAAAGCAGCAAATACATGGCAAAAAGTGAGTACAAAGTAACTAAAATGGGCCAAAAGCAGCAAAAACATGGCAAAAAAATAGTGAAAATTGACCAAAATTTTCAAAAAGCAGCAAATACATGGCAAAAAAATGAGTGAAAAGTAACTAAAATGGGCCAAAAGCAGCAAAAGGATGATAGTAATAGGTGAAAAGGGGCAAAATTGAGTTTTACAGGTGGCAAAAATGGCCAAAAAGCGGCAACAACATGGCAGAAATGAGTGATAAAATTCTGTTCAAAACAAATTACATGCTTCTAAAAAATCATAAATGTATGAATCGTGTAAGCCCAGAGCTTTAATTTTGAGAGGAAGTGATTGACAACCATTCTAGGAAAGCAGAAGCAAGTATTTAAATACCAGTTATTCAGACGAGTTAGAGTTTGCTGGGTGAAATTTTGCTTAAATATGTTTGTTTTAAATCAGGAAAACTTTCCTTGGATAACGTGTCAGAGAGGAAAGAGAAGATGCGTTTGGGAATGACGCTGACCTCCAACCCTAAGGATGGCAGTTTTGTGGTGAGTCACACAAGAAACCTCCATAGAAACTTTATAACACAAAAACACCAAATTATGCAGAAATAAGATGAAATAGAGAATTTATTTTCTGAAACATACTTTAATATGTGCTCGGATAAAATGACTGATTTAATGCAGTGATAAAACAAAATACAACCAAAATTCAAAACAGCTGGGTCGCTGGGTTACAGGAGAAGAGTCCTGGTCCTGAACTGGCCTGCCAAACTCAAAATAATTTTCATTAAATGGTAAAATGTCTCAGTTTCAACATTGACCCGACTTTTTTGGAATCAGGGTTGTAAAAGTATAATAGCCACTGGAAACTTTGCTAACTTGCTAGAATTAAAGAGTGTTTTTGTCCCTGTTTTGTTCATGTCTGTGTCCTCAGACCTGCGGTCCTCTCTGGTCTCATGAATGTGGAAGTTCTCTGTACAGCACCGGGATCTGCTCCAGAGTCAGCCGAAACTTCAGACCGTCTCACACCATCGCCCCCGCCCTGCAGAGTAATCCATACATCCATCCATTCACCTACACATCTGTCCACCCTTTAGCCCATTCATCAAACCGTCCAACCTTTCATCCATCCATCCATCCTTCCATCCATTGTTTCATCTATTCATCCATGCATCATGCATCCATCCATCTATCCTTTCATCTATCCATCAAACCAAGCATCCATCCATCCATCCATCCATCCATCCATCCATCCATCCATGCATCCATGCATCCATCCATCTATCCTTTCATCTATCCATCAAACCAAGCATCCATCCATCCATCCATCCATCCTTTCATCCATTCGCTCATCCATCCATTCATCCAGCCATCCATCCATCCATCCACCCACCCATCCATCCATCCATCCATCCATCCATACATCCATCCATCCATCCACGCATCCATCCACGCATCCATCCATCCATCCATCCATCCATCCATCCATCCATCCATCCATCCATCCATCCATGCATCCATCCAGCCATCCATCCATCCATCCATCCACCCATCCATCCATCCATCCATCCATGCATCCATCCAGCCATCCATCCATCCAGCCATCCATCCTTTCATCCATTTGCTCATCCACCCATTCATCCATCCATCCAGCCATCATCCATCCATCCATCCATCCATCCATGCATCCATCCATCCATCCACGCATCCATCCACGCATCCATCCATTCATCCATCCATCCTTTCATCCATCCATCCATTCATCCATCCATCCTTTCATCCATCCATTCATCCATCCATCCATCCATCCATCCATCCATCCATCCTGTTTTCACCAATGTTTCTCCTCTCCTAGGATGTGAGACGTTCATGGACATCGTGATCGTTCTGGACGGTTCTAACTCGATCTACCCATGGTACGAGGTCCAGGACTTCCTCATCAACATCCTGCAGAAGTTCTACATTGGCCCAGGTCAGACCCAGGTTGGTTCAGCACCAGTATCTCTTACAGTCATTTCCAGATCAGGGAGTTTTTCACTGGAAGAGGAGTCTTATAGTTTTTGTGTATTTACAGTAGTATTTCCTGGGGATTTTTCTGTCTTGATCAACATGCTTTGTCTAAGGTGTATGGGGCTTTTACATTCCTACATTTATTAAAAAAATAGTTGGAATTCTTTGTCAAAATACTGAAAAATGTGGAGGTATTGAAATCCACCACAGACTCTCTCCTACTGCCCTGACACATGTCTGTGGTTGAGTGAATTTCACCCACATTTCTCTGCAGTTTCACAGCTCTAACTGCCAATGAGGACAGAGATCAGTGTCTTTAGTAGCTTCAGTCTTTTTCCGTTCACAGCAGCTCACCTCTTGACCGTATTAAACCCTGACCAAATCTCACTGTGATCTTTTGTTTCCCATATTGGTTTTTATGGTAGGGAGCAGACCACGCTACCAGTGACTGACACTTTAAAGAGCACTGTTTCATGCATACTTTGAATTTCTGACTGGAAAAACATGACTGTTGATCAGGAGAGGCTTGAAATGTCTTTTTCTGTCTGTGTGGAAACCCAGGGTTTAAGTGAGGGTAGATTCTATCAGAACAGGACAGAGGAGCATGCACAAGAATCAGTTTTGTTACAGGCAGATGGAGATGAAGTAAAATATATGAAAGAAAATGACAGTTGACAACTTAGTGATTGATATTTCATCTGTGGTGTTATTTACCATCTAGAACTAAAGCTAGTTAGTGGGGAACGAGTGAGTAAATAACAGCTGAATAATGCATGAGTAATGATTGAGTACACAGCAAAGACTGGTTTATAATTCTGCCTCAGATCTAAACTAAACTGTTGGGAGCCCTGCATGCACCCATGTTATTCTCCTTCCAAATCCTGTTTGGTGTTAGGATTTTCATCCAGTTCCTGATGTTCTGTTGAGAAACGCACGCCAATATTGCATCCATTTCCAGCTGCTGTCTACTAGAATCACGATGATGAAGCGGTGTTGTGGAGATCCAGCTGAGCTGACGTTAGTTCTCTTCCCAGGTGGGCGTGATTCAGTACGGCACCACGGTGGTCCATGAGTTCAGTCTGGGTGAGTACCAGACAGTGGAGGAGGTGGTGGAGGCCGCCAGGAGAATCAACCAACGGGGCGGCGAGGAGACGAGGACGGCACTGGGAATCAATGTAGCTCGGTATGGAACTACATAACGCCTTAATAACTCCAGGGTAGTCGGACCTGTCTGTAACGTCTTTGCTTCCGTGCAGGTCGCAGGCATTCAAACGTGGAGGTCGACCTGGAGCTCAGAAGGTGATGATCGTGATCACGGATGGAGAATCTCATGACAGCCCTCAGCTGTGGCAGGCCGTTGGCGACAGCGAGAAGGACAACATCACCATGTACGCCATCGCTGTGAGTCTGTCTCACTTCAACATCAACCTTCCAAACGACCTGTCCGACCAGCTCAGACTTCCTTCTTACCTGTCAGGAACTCACTTCCTGTACTTCCCAGCTGATCTCTCCTTCCTCTTCCTGGACTGTTCCCTCTCATTCAGGTTTTAGGATATTACAACCGTCGGGGAATCAACCCTGAAGCCTTCCTGAAGGAAATCAAGTTCATTGCCAGCGACCCTGATGAGAAGCACTTCTTCAATGTGACAGACGAATCGGCGCTGAAGGACATTGTAGACGCCTTGGGAGAGAGAATATTTTCCTTGGAAGGTCAGCTTTCCTCAGACTGGCTGTTTTTTATTGTCATTGCACTTTATCAGACATTCTTTGAGTTTTCACCATGAAGTGCTTCATCAGATTTGGTCAATCAAAAGTTAGCATGATGTACGCTGAGCTGATTCTTCTCTGTGTTTTTGTTTCGCAGGAACGAGCAGTCAGGGTCGAGGTTTTGGTCTACAGATGGCTCAGGCTGGTTTCTCCTCACATTTAGTCAAAGTGAGTCACTGATGTTTACATTTATATCACTCAGTGCATAGGTTAGCATTCCTCCTGCACAGCTGAATTTAAATTTCAAAGTAGAACCCAGAAATCCCTTTAATAGAAACTGTCTGACAAAGTGAAGTAGGCTACAAGAGCTCAAAAAGAAACACATCTAAAGAAATTCAAGAAAAACAGTGACTGACATCTATCAGTCTGGAAAGGGTTACAAAGACATTTCTGAGGCTTTCAGACTTCAGTCAACCACTCTGAGAGCCATTATCCACAAATGTAGAAAACTGTGAACAGTGGTGAACCTTCCCAGGAGCCAACCAACATGACACCAAGAGTGCATGGACGACTCATCCAGGAGGTCCCAGAAGAACCCAGAACAACATTCAAAGACCTGCAGGCCTCACTGACTCATTTAAGGCCAGAGTTCATGATTCAGCAATCAGAAAGACACTGGGCAACAATGGCATCTTAACCCTGTTTATGTAAAATTGTGGCAATTCTCTTGTAATTATGTGGGATTTTACCCTAACCCTAATCCTCTAAGCGTAACCCTAACCCTCATAATGCTGTGGCAGTTCTCCAGTAATTAGGCATCATTTTACACTACCCCTAACCCTATTAATACTGTGACAATTCTCTAATGCTTAGGTGATATTTTACTCTAACCCTAATTGTCTTAGCCTAACCCTCAACATACTGAGGCAGTTTTCTGGTAATTTGGTGGTATTTTTTCAAACCTTAACCCTTGTAAAACTGTGCCAGTACTCTGGTTATTAAATGGTATTTTAGCCAAACCCTAACCCTCTAAGCCTACGCCTAACACTAATGTGTTGTATTGTGGCATTTGTCTGGTAATTAGTTGTTTTTGTACCCTAACCCTAACCCTCTAAGCTTAACCCTAACCCTCATAATTCTGTGGCATTTCCCCGGTAATTAGGCAGTATTTTACACTAACCCTTATCGTCTTACCCTAACCGTCAACATACTGTGGCAGTTTTCTGGTAATTTGGTGGTATTTTTTTTCAAACCTTACCCTCTGAAAATGTGCCAGTACTCTGGGAATTAGATGGTGTTTTACCCCAAGCCTAACCCTCCAAGCCTAGCCCTAACCCTCTTCATACTGTGGCAATTATGCTTCTGTACCCTGTTTTTATACCCTAACCCTCATAATGCTGGGGTAGTTCTGGGATAATTAGGCAGTATTTTACCCCAACCCTCTTAGCCTAACTCTGATGTGTAGTATTGTGGCAATTCTCTTGCCATTGAGTGGTAATTTACCCTAGCCCCATCCTCTAACCCAAACCCTCATAATGCCGTAGCAATTCTTTGGTCATTGGGCTTGTTATTTTCTGTATGAGCTGCTGGTGAATTGTGAAGGAATGTATTCAGAAATTACCCTAAAAACACCTTAAAATATTTAAGAGAGGCATGAAGATGCTACCTCACAATCACAAGGGTATTTTTGGTAGAAACTTGCTTAAATTTGATGCGCTGATATGCACAAATAACCAAAAGATTTCTTGTGAATTATGAAGAAAGTTTTTAAGAAATTATGAGTGAAGGTATTTAAAAATTATCTTAAAGTTACTGGAAAATTATTCACAAAGGACTCACTTTAATTTAGTGGGCTGATATGCAGAAATTACCATGAACCACTTTATTTGATTGGGCCAAAATATAGAAATATCTGGTAATTATCAAACAACTCTTATTTCTAAGAACTCACTCTGTAGAATACCACCTAATAACTAGAGAACTGCCACATTTATGAGGAATTACTTGATCATTTATACCTTATTACAAGGTAAATACTAACTTTATATTACCTTATTTCTGTGTTACTACTTGGTAATCACTACCTCATTGTTGAGAAATTATGGGATGATTATACTTATTACCATCATAAAATTACTATGTAACTACTCTCAAAATAATTAATAATTGATAATTACTAGGTGATTAGGGTTACTTCAAATAAAATGTTTCCAGGTTATCTATCATGGTTTACATTAAAAATCTTCTTAAAATAGAAACTAGATGAAAGTAATTTTTTTATCTTTGTTAAAATGAATATTGTCCTCTACATTTTTCAGCTATGCAAATCCTGATCCAATGAAATCAGCAGAAGACAGAAGCAGAGGTTTTATTATAACAGTTATCAGTCCAACAGAAACAAAGTCCACTGAAGATAAAACCCTCAAATTCTGGGACCAATATCATCCTATAATATCAAATATTGCCCCGTTAGACTCCTGTAGCTGCAGAATAAGATTCTTCTAGAAATATTTCTGTTGTTTTTCATTGAGGGTAAATCATAGCGGACTGAATTCCAGCATGAGGGAATGAAAATGTTGTCGTGGAAACTCTGTATGTGTAACTCGGAGCAGATGGTTTTCCTGAATGTGGAGCTGCCAAGAGAACACTCACGCTCAGCGTCACACTCACAGACGAATATGAGAAGAGTTTCCTGTTCCTCCATCTCAGGTTTAAAGGTAAAAATAAGAAATCAGCTTGGTCTGATGAAGACAGCAGACCGTGTCTCTGCTGCGGGGTTAAAATCAGTGCTCTGACAGTAAACAGAGAAGCTGCAGACTCACGAGGAGATCCAGCAGGAGGGACGCTTTGTGGCGCTGCTGTCGCCAACGATTTGCTCACTCACTGTAGTCCTCGATTCACCGGCCCCTCGAGACGTGACTCAAAGATTTTATAACATTAGTATCTGGACTTTACGACTGTGAGAGTTCATATGACTGTCTGCACACGTTTGGAGCCTGTTTACCTGAGTTTAAGCGTGTTTTTATCACGCCCCCTCCCCTCTAACCCACCGGTCCGCCTTCACATAAGTGGTATTCTCTGATACAGACGGAGCTGAGAAGCATAGCTGGTTTGCAAATCCACATCTAAGGAGAAGAAAGAAGCAGAGAGAACCATGGCAGCCATCAGCTGTTGTTGTGCTCCATGTGGACAGAGGAGTCCATCCTGCTGCTGTTGAGGTTTTTATTATTGTAAAGGCTCCAACGACCTCTTCCTACTTCATCATCTATGGCAGTGATACTCAATGTGTGGCTCTGGGGCCTAATGTGGCTTTTTTGTGGTTATTTGTGCCTCTTTTATGTCTTAATTTCAAACATTATTCCCCAGAAAACCTTAAAAAGGGAAACTTTTTTTGCCATTTTTTACAATTTTTGCCACTTCTCATCAATTGAAGCTACATTTTGCCATTAAACACCCCTTTTGTCATATTTTTTTGGCTATTTTACAACTTCTTTTTGCCACTTTTACCCCATGTTTTCCACTTTTATCCCATTTTTACCCTTTTTCACCTTTTTTCCACTTTTTGCCCGTTTAAGCTACTTTTGACATTAAATATCCCTTTTTTTCCTTTTTTTGCCCATTTTTGCAACATCTTTTTGCCACTTTTATCCCATTTTTTGCTCTTTTTTTGTACAAATTCACCACTTTTCATACATTTAAACTACCGTCTGCCATTAAATACCACTTGTTTCTTTTTCCCCAAATTTTAGCCTTTTCTTTCAGCAACTTTTATCCCATTTTTGCACTTTTTCACAATGTTTTTGCCCTTTTAAACTACCTTTTGCCATTAAATACCACTTGTTTCCTATTTTTTTGCCACTCTTGACTGTTTTTTACTCATTTCAGTCACTTGTCACTCATTTTTTTAATCACTTCCCCCCCTTTTTTGATGCTTTCTGACTATTTTTTCACCTTTTCTCCCCATTTTTGCCCCATTCATCCATTTTTGTGGCATTTTGACCATTTTTTCCACCTTTGACCTATTTCTATGGCTACTTCAAGCAGTTTTTGCCACTTTTCACCACTTAGATTGTGGCTCTTGCAAAGGTATTTTTTAACAGTTTGGCTCTTTGGTTGAGCAGGGTTGAGTAACTCTGATCCACAGTGAGGATGAAATGTGCCACATACTCTGGCACAGTTGTGTTCTCATCTCCTGTGGACTGAGTCCGCATGAATCGTGCCGAGACCTCCTCTTCAAACCCGGTGCCTGAGTACAGACTTCACACTGATCAAATGAACCAGACTTCAGGATCAAGTGTACTTGGATTTGAGCCCAGGTCCCTCGTGTGAAACCACTCGTAGGATGATTCTGAATCTTCTGGGCTGATTTCAACACTGGCAAACTGTGAGGAAGAAAATACTGAAAGCAGGTTCTTAACTCTTTTTAACACACGGCATTTTGGAGATTTCTTAAAGATCATGACATACTGCCCCTGGATTTGTCCGCTTGTCTGAGAAGGAGGGAAATGGCCTAAAATTGACAATGTGGATATGGAGGAGAAAGTGACAGAGCTCAATGCTGTGATGACATTTATTTGCCTTTATACATTTTCTTAACCCTGTAGAGAGCCTAGGGATATTTTGTGCCATTCATTTTTTCAATCCACTTTAGCTGTGGTAAATGAACATAGCTCAGATTTGCCAGAAGATATTCATTTTTAAGAATTTTAGAGTTGTCATCTAAGCTACACAAAAACTGACACATTTGTTCCTAAGGACCAAAAATGTCCCATTGAAAACCACTGAAAATGCCATTTTAGCTGTGTTGAATTAATGTAGTTCAAATATGCTAGATGATATTAATTTTTAAAAATTACAGAGTTGTCATATCATTTTTTTAAAAATTAGCCTAAAATGGCCAAGCTACAAAAAAACAACATATTTGCTTCTAAGGACAAAAAATGTCCCATTGAAAACTATTGAAAATACCATTTTTAATCCAGCATTTATCTCAACATGAACTAATGCATTCCTTTATGTTAAGATTTCATTTTGGACTACCTGCTTTCAATCTTTAGTTCTTATATTTGTCCACCAGATGGCACTACTTTTCCCATTCAAAGCATGCTGCAAAATTTCACACTTCTACTGTTTCTGCAAGGAGGCTAACCTTGCAAAGCAGATGGATGCACCCATTTCCGTGTTTCTCACTGGTGAATCCATCTTGCAAAGTTTCTGTCTGAACTGTTTGAGCCCGGTTAGAAAGTGACAGGACCAATCAGTGTTGAGGAGCAGTACTTTCAGGTGCGGCGGAGTCGTGAGGTAAGCAAGCAGCAACAAGAGGCTGGTGCAGTTATGGAGGAAGAGATTAGCGTGGATGCTGCTAAAGCGCCATTTTTATCAGAACTTGACGACATTTCTTCATTAAAAGAAGAACAAAGAACAGCAGTGAGTTGTTTTTTTTTCAAAAACCACTTAAGTTGTGTACTGAGATGTCTACAGTTGCCATGGTTTGCAGAGTTTATCCCTCAGTCACGGCTATGTCACATGTTTTTTTGCCCTGATTGGTCCGCAAAGATGTGGCAGATAGAACATTCATCTAATCACACTCTGAGTTTTTTCAAAGGCTCTGCCCTTTCCCAAACGCTGTCTGTGAGAGGTTTTCCAGATGGATGTGTGAAACACATCCATCTAGTGTGCCAGGTTATAAGGATGCCTTGCCATGAAATGATAACCGATGTCACTGTTAATGTTGGATAATGGTGTGTGTGTATGTTATTTGAGTTTTTGTGAATTTTTGTTCCATTAAAATAGTGGAGTTGTGTAAACATACTGGTCTTTAAAGGGTTAAAATACAAAAAATATAAGCAGTATTTTATATGTATCTTTCAGGCTGAAGTAGTTTTAAAGAATGACTTGTTTAAAGTGGAAAAAAATATTAATTTGTATTATTTTTACTGTGGTTTTGGGGAAGCAGACTTTTTTGGTCCTTAGGGACAAATGCATTAGGATATTAGAGAGACATGGAAAGTTTTTAAAACTTTGCCACATTGCAGTCACTCTCTGTATTAAAACCAGTTTTCTCCTCAGGATGGCATTCTGCTCGGGGCGGTCGGCGCCTACGACTGGAACGGCGCCGTTCTGAAAGAGACCAAACACGGGAAGGTGGTCCCTCCGAAATCCTCCTACAAAGACGAGTTTCCAGAGGAGCTGAAGAACCACGCAGCGTATCTGGGTAAAAGAACTGGGGCTGTCAAGATTAATTATGTTAATCACGATTAACTACGGCCCACAGTTAGTGCACTCATTTTCTTTAAAGTCGTGATTTATCGCTCTCCTTCAGCACACTTTGGTTAATCCACATGAGAGTCTCTCTGCAGCAAACTTTTATCTATTTCATTTATCTGTCTATCTCTAAAAGAAGGTCTGCATCCAGGCAGAGTGGTGACCCTCAGTTTAAGACAAGAGAAAAATAAAAATGACACAAGAACTGTTTTGAATGCCAACATTTGGAAATTTAAAGGGTGGTAAAAAGGAAATAATCAATCATGATTACTAACAGAAACTCTGAGATTAATGGTGATTGAATTTTAGATTTTTTGACAGCTGTTAAAAGAACATTTATCATTCTCATAGGCTGATGCTTATGGGTGGATTTTCATGTTTTTATCCCCAGGATTAATTTCTGTCAAGCTATTAGGAACTGTTTTAAAAAGGGTGCCTGTTTTTGACCCTAACCTTTAGGAAAATAAGGTGAAAAACAAACCAGTCAGGTAACTTAGATGTCCATTCCTAACTCTGTCTGTTTCTGTGTTTTGCTCTGGCTTTAGGATACTCGGTGGGTTCCCTCGTTACGTCGCGTGGCGCTCAGCTCTATGTGGCCGGTGCGCCACGGTTTAACCACACCGGGAAGGTCATCATCTTCACACTGAAAAACACGGGAAACCTGACCATCCTCTGGGCGCTGCAGGGGGAGCAGGTATGCACATGTGCACAGGAAGTGAATTCAGCTTTTCATTGGTTAATCACAGTCTGTGGGTGTGGAGGAAGAGAGCAGAGGCACAGAGCCTGAGCAGCTTGAAGTTTCCGGAGTCTGTGATGGTTCGAGGTTCATAGGTTTGTTTTCTGTCTCAGATCGGGTCGTATTTCGGCAGTGAGTTGTTATCCATGGACGTGGATGAAGACGGACAAACAGACATCCTGTTGGTGGCGGCTCCCATGTTCTACAGTCAGGGCTGGGAGAGAGGGAAGGTGTACGTCTACACGTTGACTCCACAGGTACAAATGGAGAAACTTACACACCGCCGAAAGGTCATTTTTACACTCATGGAATATCAACACTTAGCATTCTCTCTGCAGACCTCCTTCATCCAGCAGGGGGCGCTGGAGATTACCAACCACTCTCAGAACTCCAGGCTTGGTTCAGCGCTGGCTCAGATCCCCGATATGAACGGCGACGGGTTCAGGGAACTGGTGGTGGGAGCCCCACTGGAGGACGACCACCAGGGGGCGGTGTACGTCTTTTACGGTCAGGATAAAACAATCCAGCAGCAGTACAGACAGGTGAGTGATGCCCATCAGCTTAATTTATCTTTTTGAAATCTATTTAAAAGGGACAGAGCACATTAATGAACAACAGCCCAAATGTAAACACGCTGGAGTTAGCAAAACTGCTAATTTACATCCTTTGTCCACTGGCAGAAAACACAAAGAGACAGAACAACATTACTGATGGTGTGCAAACATTCAATAACAAGATTCATTTAGACTTCTTATTAAAGTGCATGTTATAAAGTGCTGTTGAAAGTGTAAGGAGTAGTTTTCCACATGTTGCAGACACAGGTCAGGTACCGTCATTTTTATTAAAGAAAGTCGGCGCTCTTCTGCCACCTGGAGCAGACCAAGACAACCAGAAAATGCTGCATTAAAAGGTCCAATGACACGTAAATGCATACATTTAACACTTGTAGTTCATAAAACAGACTGGTTCAGTGCATGCATGCATACATTCATGTAAGCATGCATGCAGAGATCAGAAAGATGAATTTAGAGTGCAGTGCCAGTGAGAACAGGAAGAGTGAGAGGGTGAGTCACTGAGGTCTGCTCCTCTCTGCAGCGTCTCTCTGCCGCCGGGTTCTCTGCTGGTCTGAAGTACTTCGGTCAGAGTCTGCACGGCGTTTTAGACATCAATGGAGACGGGCTGGTTGACCTCGCCGTGGGGGCACTGGGAGCTGCCGTCATTGTCTGGTCAGACCATCTCACACACACACACACACACAACATGACTTGTTTTGTAGCTGTGTTTAGTCATGTAGCGCCTCCTGGAGACGGCAGCTCTGATATAAAATCTTTACTTTAAATTAAAATCAAATACTGCATTCCTCCTGCAGGTCTCGTGGTGTGGTCCGGATCCAGGCCAAGCTGACCTTTGAACCTGAGAAGGTCAACATCTTCAACAAGGACTGTTGGCGAGGAGGGAAGGAGGTCACCTGCATGTCGGTCATCGTGTGCCTGACTCTGGACTCCATGACAATGACCAAAACAAAGACCAGGGCTGACGTTGGTAGGCGGATCCACTTAAAAAGAAACCAAGTTTCTGATAGGTTTCTGAATATTTTCACGTTTTTCTACTAAGGATTTAACTAGGGGTCGATGATTATCGGCCTGGACGATTATTGATATCGTTATTTGGGGTTTAGCCTGTTATCGGCTTAACTTTCCCTCTCCAAAGTCTCACCAAATGTCCTACAACACAATCTGATTGCCTGGATGTCACACGAGTACCAGCCAATCAGCACTTAAGCCTGGGTGCCACTGACACAGTAAGCGTATGGATTACTTCCTGTTTTCCTGCAGCTACAGTGTTGCTCTGTACTGTTTAGAGTTAGAGCCACACTAAGCCTAATAACCATTATCAATGTCATGAGTTATGAATAATGGGTATCAGCCTGAAAAACCAATAGATTTACCAGTGACTGTGTTTACATGGACTTGGGTATCCTGGTTTCTGTTTGTGCACATGTGCATTTCCAGAAATATGACATGGATATTCCTGTATCCTGGTTTTGGGAAGCATAGTTTTCCTACCTAGAGAATACTGTACCGTGTATGCGCCTTATCCTGTTTCCTGACAGCTGCAGACTCGCTGTGCAGGCGCGATGGAAACTGTTCATTTAACTTCAGATGCTTTGAAATATTTGGATGTGTGGTGGAGGAACAGCTGGTCTGACCTGTCCAGAGAGAGAGAGAATTTTCATGAAAAAATTGGGATTTTTTTTTTTTTATTATTTAGGAATTAAACTGGAATATTTAGGGATTTTAATTAAAACTAAGGCTTTATGATAAAATTTCATTGAACCATTTGAGGAATAGTTAATGTTGGGGTACTTTTTATGGGACTTAAAAACAATTTCCACTGAAATTATAGGTAGTTACTTTAAAATTTTGTGAAATTTGTGTTGGATATATTGGATAAAATTTTTGGTCAAGATGAATTTTTGTTCAAAGACAACCCAAACTAGTAGGAGAACAAAATTCACTGCTGAAGTTTCACAAATGCCTGAGAATGGTTGATTCAGGAACCAGGATACTAGTATTTCTCTTGTCTACAGGGCTTTGACTAACCAGGTTTCTCTGTGTGTAACACACGTGTAAACTCATAACGAGGACACTAAAGTCCATGTAAACACGTTAATGAGAGGCTTTAAAAATCTCAAACTCAGGCCCCTTTGGCATGCAATAATATGATATGAATAGATACAGAGAGAGGAGAGCCCTGTGAGCTTCATCAAAAATGAAACTTTATAAAGAGATAAAATCTTGAAACACTCTTGTAAATTCCTCTCTGCTCAGTAGCAGGTTGTTGTTGTTGTTGTTGTTGTTGTTGTTCTCGGCTGCTTGGATGACGTGGAAGTGAACGTTGGATCCCGGCTGGATATTTGACGGAGATCTGTCAGATCCCCCAGCTGTGGATAAACCAGTAACTAGAGCATCAGAACCATCCAGATGTTTGGGTTTGTGGAAAGTCATGTCGTGGTCGGTTCCTTGGTAAAGCTGGTGTCGTGTCTCTGCCTAATTAGCTGCAGATGTTCGGGCCGGCTGCATGGAAACCTCGCTTACATGCTAACTCCCGCCAGCCGCCTTAAAACTGTGTCACTCCTCCTCCCTCCATCACTTCATACCTTCATACCGCTCCTCTTCCTCCCCTCTGTCATCTGGAGCAGATTAGACACACATTGAGACGTATACACAGCGCGGTGCATGTGCAAATGCCAGGACGCCACATGGTATCAAACAAACACGCTTCGATGGACAGATCCAGGATGGGAGGTTAATAGTCTGACCCTTCCTCCTCAGATTTACTCGGGTTTATTTGTTGCAGTGCAGACGTGGCGTTCCTCACATGAACTGTGCTGGACTGAAGCTGCTTACTTCAGCTCTCTGAGAGCTCATAAATCACAAACCAGCTCTGAACAGATGAGAAAGAACTCTGGAGCAGCGGCAGAAGCAGCTAATTAGGAGGCAGCAAATTCATCAGCTCGTTAATCAGAATAAGGAGGAGTTATTACCCACGTGTGCTCACTGCTGACGTCTCTGATGCCTGCTTTATTAACCATTAGCTCACAATTTAAGTCAGTTTGAAGCAGCAGCATGCAACTTTTCCAACTTAAAACAGAAGTTTACTGGAACAAGAACTTTCAGAGGGGAATCTGGTCAGTTTAAGGCAGTGTAGGTAATTAAGAGACCTTAGGCAAACACTGATACAAAGCCTTTCCCTGTTTAGCTACAACTTATCATGGCAACTGAACGAAAATTTAACCTCCGAAGACCCTGCATCCACATATGAGGACATTACATTTTGGCTTTCCTACGTTATAGCTATCATTTTTGGTGTTAGCATTGATGTAATAATTGTCCAGAATGTCCGTTCAAGTTTAAGGTGTTTGCCTTAACTGCTAGGATAATTTTCTGTTTGGATATTCAAAGGAATTAGCTTGGAAGTTATCAAAGTATTTTAATTAAAATTAAGAGGATACGCTTGTATATTTTGGAGGGTTTCATGGCTTTAATTTTATTATTTTATTATTTTATTTTAATTTTTAATGCATTTTCATGGGAATATGGGGAATTATTACCAAATTTTTGGGAAGTTGGATTGGGAATTTTGGCTTCAGGATTGTCCTTTGAATTTTTCAGCATTTTTCTTAGGAAACTTTAGGGGATTTGGGTTATTTCCATCATTTTATTGGAATTTTGGAGAATGTGTCTAGAAAATGTCTAGAATTTGCCAATAAATTGAAGGGGGAATTTACTTTAATATTTGGGGAATTTGCTTGAAATTTTCAGGAATTTGCATGGAATTTTTGGGGGAATTTTTATTGGAATTTTCAGGCTTTATGAGGAATTTTCACTGAAAGATTTGAGTACTTGAGACTTTGGGAGGTAGGGATTGTCCTTTAAAATTTTCACAAATATTCATGGAAATTTTAGGGAATTTTTCTGGATGTATTTTCATGAAATTTTGGGAATGTATTTGTACTTTTTATTCAAAATTTTGCTAAGAAATTTTAGGGTGAATTTCCAAGTTTCTTTGGGGAATTTGCTTGAAAATTTTCTGGATTTTACATGGAATTTTATGATGTTTTTTAACTAAAAGATTTGAGGACTACTTATCCCAGATAAGTGGGAGAATCTGAAAACCTCAGGTCTCAGGAGGTTAAGGACGACCACTTGGTGCCTAAAAATCCTGTAAACATCTCACTAGATTTCATTGCAGCCGTTACGACCTGCACGGCTGATGTCTGAAGCAATCTAATGGAGTATTTCTGAAAATATATGCAGCCATCAGCAGTTAAATGATCCAGTTTAACAACCCCCAACTTCCTCTTTAATTGTAAAGGAATGCAAAGTTGTAAAAAAATAAAAAGTGACGTTTAGTTACTCCTGCTTGCTTATGTAATCCGTTCACTTCCTCTGCAGAGTATTAACACAGCAATAGTCAATGGAAACACTTATTCAGGATTTATTTGGCCAGAGTTTCATAAATCCTCTTAAAACCTGACCCTTCTGGAAAGAAAGTGACTCTATTTCCACTAATGAGCTCGCCAGGTGACATCAGATTGTTTCATACCACCTTAAAGACCTGTAAAGCCTGTCCTCAGTTTGTTTATGACCTGCTGTTGTTCTGTGAGCTAAACGAGGCTGGTTTCCTCTCCGTTCTCTCTGTCACAGCCGTGTGGTACAGTCTGGTGTTGGACGAGAGGCGTTTTCCTCCTCGAGCCGTTCTAGATGAATCTGCTCGACAGCAGCCCAGGAGTCTGTTCCTGCAGGTCGGAGTTCAGAGCTGCCAACGCCTCGGTTTCTCCATCCAGGTCAGAATACAACGCCAGCACGGAAAAAGGAAACGAAACGCACAACGCCAGTAAAGTCCAGAATGGAAGAAGTGAATGTACAAATGTTTCTCCACAGGACACGGCTGATTACGGACGCCCCATCTCTGTCAACCTGGAGACTGGTTTGCAGAGCCCGGATGAGGGGCCTGTGCTGGATCCTGATTGGCCGAGCATTCTGAGGGCTGAGGTAAGAATCGTGGATCCTGATGTCCCAGATTTATTGGCTTGACCATCAGGTATTTCAGCCAATGACCTGCTAGTTTTCCTAGAGCCAGTAGTGATCATATTTGGAGGAGAGAAAAAGTGGTAGAAAAGTTAAGTATCAGAAATGGGTAAAAAGGGGTAAAAACTTTAGAAAAAAGTGGAAAACATGGGTGACAAGCAGCAAAATTCTGGAGAAATGGTGAAAAGGCTGCTAAAGTAGGCAAAAAGATGTAAAAACAGGTTGAAAATGGCAAAAGAGCAGTAATGGACATAAAATATGGTTTACAAGTACCACAAAAAATAAATCTCAATCAGAACCCAAAAATACATGCCACACTTTCTCAGCTCCAACATGAAGTCACTGTTAGCCAGGATGCTAGCACCAGTGCTACAGACTTAACACATGTGCATTGATATCACTGGTAATGACAGCTGTGGAGGGCCCATTCTGGGTTTTTTCAGGGGCCCAGCCAACGGGCCTGCATGGAGGCTGCTGTGGCTGTGACTTTAATCACCCAAAATCACCTCTGTGTCATGGAAACCCCCCCCACTCAACGATTTAACCAGCACTGCTCAGCTCCACCCACCTCCACAGCCTCCCTCTCAGTATTCCTGCTAGTTCTACTCTGAGGACTCACTAAAATATCAATCAATCAATCAAACTTTATTTATAAAGCGCTTTTCATACATAACATGTAACTCAAAGTGCTTTACATAGACAAATAAAAACATTCCCTCAAACCCACCCACCCACCTCCACCTTTTGCTTCACGTAGACGATTAAAGTCAATCCCTCACACCCACACACCCGCAACCACCCTATCCCACTATTAACCACCCCACTGACAACAGTTAAATGTACACACACGCATGCACTGTTTCACAAACACACACACACACACACACACGCACACACACTAAAATAGTGGACATTAGGCTGAGTACAAGAGGCTGAGTACAGATGAACCAGTTGAGAAAGCGCCATCAGAGGAGCCGTCTGCACCAGGAGCAGAGAGTCACCCACAGCTACAGGACACCGACGCAGGACCCAGAGGAGAGTTGAGGCAGAGACACCAAACCTCCGCCGGGAACCCACGAGACAGACTCCTGCAGCCATAGCCGACCACCGCTCCTGGTGCAGAGGGCTCCCCCAGAGGGAACACTGGAGATCTTAAAATGATAAAAGGATAAAAATAAGTAAAAACTAAAATATGAATAAAAGCTAAGAACTAAAATATCACCTCATGAGACATATTTACTACAGAGAAAACCAACATTTGGTTTTCACTCATGCATTTCTCATAATGAGGGAGACAGGCATCGAACAGTACACTTCAACATTAGCGCTGGAAATCACACTGGTGCGGTAGTTCCCAGCCTTTTCTCCTTAGGGCCCCCCCTAGTCACATCGCAGAAAGCTAAGCCCTCCTCAGACCCACTCGGAAAAAGTACTCATCATTTGAAATTGTTTTCATTGACAAAATCCCAACATAACAGACCTATATGGACTTGTTCTTATCTTACTTGTTATTATTACAGTGCATTAGGACCACTCTTTAAAAAAAGAATAACTAATTTCCAGAAAAGAAAACATCAGGTTTAAAAATTATTTCATTAAAAAAAAATATATATATATTTTTTTTTTTAAAGCCGTAGATGTCCCTGAACCCCAGATAAGAACTTTAAAGATTATAAAGCCCAAAAGTCAAAATCTGACCACTGTTTTCAGTTTGGTTTCTTGTAAATTTCTGACTTTACACTGTTGTAAAATTAGATTTGAAAAAGTTTTAAACTTAAAAAAATTGAGTTTCTAATGTCAGTTTAACAGTTTTTAAATTCTGAAATTTTGATTTTTCTTGTAAATTCCTGACTTTTGAAACACTGAAAGGTTGCAAATATAAGACTTTATAATCTCAAAAATTATGATTTTTTTTCCAAACAAATTTTTCACCTTTTTGATTAGAAATCTACAGATTCTCCTCATATTTTAATCTTTTAGGTTGGCCCCTATACTCTATTGTACGTCAGGTTTGTAATCATGATTTTTTTTAAATTAACATCTAGTTTTGACAATGTCAGAGCAGACATCTTAAGCACCCCAAACCCCAGGTTGGGAACCACAGCGCTTGTGCATCCACATTCTGGGACCACTTCCAACGTGAACATGGAAGTGCCTTTTTAAAAGCAGTTCTTCCTGGAACTTGGATTCAGTCATGGAATTTAAACATGATATTAATTAGGATTAACTATTGAAATGAAGCTGCTCTTTAAAATCCTGTTAGAATTGGTCTCTGAGTAATAATAAGCTGTGCTGCATATTGAGGTTTTTCATTGATTCATCATGGATGAATAATCCTCATTTCTTGCCATAGCTTCCTTTCTGGAACGGCTGTGAGCAGGAGGAAACGTGCGTTCCTGACCTCATCCTTCACAGCCACACCGACCTCATGACTGTCCAGTGAGTAATGGTCTTTATTAACACATTCATGCTTCATTATGATGATTTACCAGACGGATAACTGTCTCTGTGTTTGGTCTGAAGGCAGTTCTGCAGCTCCAGGGAGAGGGCCAGCTGGTCCCTCTGCAGCCACCAGGGGACGTCTGTGGACTCGGTGCATGTGGTGGAGGCTGGGCGGCGGAGGGTGATGGTGTTCGCTCGATTGGAGAATCAGGGAGAGAACGCCTATGGAGCATCCATCCACATCTCCTTCAGCTCCAACCTCGTCTTCTCCAGCCTCATAGTCAAGGTTTGACTGTTAACACACAGACTATCCCACATTTAAAACAACGGGATACTTTTTCATGATTGACTGGCTGGTTCAGTGCATTAATCTGGACAAACTCAGGCCATGAGGGAGGAGGATGTGAGCATGCACGTGTTGTTTCATCATTAAGTCACAGCCCCAACTACTGGCCTGGCATGGCTACTGCAACGTTTTTAGTTGTTATATTGGATCTGTGTGCACGGCACTCATTACCAGTATCTGAACACTGAGCTGTTTAAAAACCAAGATTAAACTGACTATTTTCAGTGGATGTTTTATTGTAGATGTGGCCTCAGGGACTGCTGAAAATGCTGTAATAGTTCTGATACCCAGCCATAGAGCACGATTTATACCCACAGCAGCAAATTTAAGTGAAAAGTGACTCTTTAGCTGACTCAGCAGACTTCTTTCTGTCCCTACAGGACCAATCAGATATTCAGATTGAGTGCTACTCCCAGGACAGACTGGCCAGTCAGAGGAGCTGTAACATCAGTGCTCCGTTCATGAGGTCTTTGTCTCAGGTAGGTTTGCACTTTTATTCAAAGTGTTATAATCAGACTTTTAAATGTGGAATTTTAGCATTAAATCATTATAAGAATGTTAACTGAAGAAATAGATAAGCTAAGAAAAAGACTCAAATATGCTGAGACTTTCTGAGGAAATACTGACCCCCATCCAGACTGGGACTGAAGGATTTTGACCAAAATGATAATCAATTTAATTCAGTTCGAAAAATGTATTAGTCTACTGGAGGGAAATTCAAGAGTTATGATTACTTTGATCAATACTGAGTATATTCAGGCAAACTGAGCCACTGAAGTTTAATACAGACATGAAATAAAATATACGGAAATATAATTTTATTAGACCAACTGTTGCCTTCAGACTAGGGGTGCGCGGTATATGTGGTAGACGTTATAAATGATACAAATTTGGCCTACGATAGAGATTTGGACTCAAACGACCAATCGCGATAACGCTTGTCAATGACGACATCGTATCTGCCTCAGTCTTAGTTAGCAGGCAAAAACGTGTTTTTTCCTCTCAAAGTCTGACGGCTGTACCGCAACTAAGTCAGTGTGCCGTCTCTGTCAGCCTGCCTTGGGCTGTAACACAAGCTAAGTGCTGCTTTGGCTGGTCTCAGAGCCCAGCGCTGCAGCGCTTCCTCTTACAACGGCATAAACAACCGTTTAAAAGTCTGTTTTAACTTATGACTTTCTTTTCTAAGTCCACAGTGAGTCAAAGATCCAGACTACGATGTTAAACGAGGTCGGAAAAGCTGCTGTAAACTAGTCGTATTCCCTGGTGCGACAGCCAAAGCTAAGCTAACTCAATGCTAAACACAATACTTCCGTCAAGCTCTTCAAAATAAAAGTCCGCGGCTGTCATTTTTCCTGAAATGCTTTTATTGTGAACGCCTTCACTAGGAAACGTGTTCAAGCCATTAGCAGCTTAACACACCTCATCAGGTTAGAGATGAAATGTGAAACTTGGAGAGCAGTTAAACAGAAGTAAACCTAGAGAGACTTAAAAAAAAACAAAACAAAACATCTTTTCTGTTTTCCTATACTTAGAGATAGATTGAGTATGCCATCAAAGGCTTGTTTTAATGGGAGAAAGGGGTTAATAACACTTGAATTTGGATTAAAAAGCATTATCTCTTTTTAATTTTGTAATACTGTGATAAAATACCGTTATCGTCAAAGGCAAGAAAAATACCTTGATGTGATTTTTAGGCCATATCGCCCAGGCCTAGCCCAGGCCTCTGAGAAAAAGCCAGAAATGTCAGAAAAACGCCCTGAGAAATCTGGGAAAAAAAGACTTATTGTAAAATTTAAGCCAACATTATGACAAAAAATATATATATATTTGAAGACAAATGTCAGAATGCTAAGATAAAAGTATTTTGGGATTAACGTCGGAATTTAAATAAAGAACATCAAAATTCTGAGATTAAAGCCAGAATTTTGAAAAGAAAATCAAAAAATTTTTGGAAACAATTACAAATTTTGAGGATTTTTTTTTATTTTGAAAAAAAGATATTATGTAGGAAAAAGTCAAAATTTTTAGGGGGAAAAAATAAACACAATTCAAGGATTAAACCAAAATTCTGAGGGGGAAAAAAAACAGAAAAGTCAAATTTTTTTAGGAGAAAAAAAAGAATTATGGGAAGATTCAGGGAATGCTGTCAGAGTGATATATTTAAAGTCAAAATTTTAGGGGAAAAACCTCAAAATTTTGAAAAAAAGTCAAAATATTGGAAAAAAAAAAGTATTTAGAAAAAAAGCCAACATTTCAAAAGTCGAGGCAAAAATGTCAGGATTTGAAAATTAAAGTCAGATCTCAAAGGGAAAAAAAAAACAAAGAAATAATTCTGAGATCAAAGTCGAAATTTTTTAAATCAAAAGAAAATATCAGGACAAATGTAAGGATTTTTAGGAAAAAAAATCAAAATTGTGGGGAAAAAAAAGGCTAAAATTCTGAAGTTAAATTTTTTCAGTGGCCCCAGTCCTCTTCCTAAAGACAATATAGACAGAATGTGATGAACCGGTCACCAAACAAAATTCATCATGTGTTTTATAAATATTTTTAATACATAGAGACACGTTTTCAACAGGTAGAGCACACGTTTGGAAAAGTCACTGTCCACCTTGTTCCTCTGATCATGGGAGTCCTTATGAACAGATCCATTCAGCTCTTTAACATCTTCCTTATGAAATAAACTTTGTTTTTAAAGCTGTAAAATAGAGACAGCATCATTTAAAAACAGATTTAAGGTTTCAGAGGTATTAACCTGATCCTCTCTCATCTATGATAGAGTAAATACCTGTTTCCTGTTTCTGTAGCTGCAGGCTGTTAAACAGGTGTTATTATTGGCCCATCTCTCTGCTGTTATTCTAATGATAGTGATTACACTGAGCAGGAATACACACAACAACAGCCATAGACTTAATCCTTCATTAGACTAATAACCGTCCTGTAAACATGATCACGGCCCCGCCCTTCACTCTGAGGCCCCCGAGGGCCCCCTTCACAGCTGCCTGTCTGAATGAAGTCCACTTTATTGGTCCAGACTGTGGAGCAGACTGTTGTTAGCTTCTGTTTAACAAGGTGAGACGTAGCTGGAGGGAAAACTGCAGTCGGCTCACAGAGACGATGGGACACTCGGACAAAGTTTCATTTTTAAAAGATAAACTACACGCTTTTCTACTGCAAAATCATTTTTGAGAAAGTTACCACTGCTGGTGAATGAATTAAAGGTTCTTAAAAAAGTATATTTCTCTGTTGGAGCACTGATGAGAGAAGAAAATATTCTGATGAAGAACACCTAATGTAAACATGCTCCTCTTCTGTCCAGGTATCGTTCCGTCTGGAGTTTGAGTTCAGCCGCTCTGTCTTCTTGGATCACCTACGGATCATCATGGCAACGACCAGGTGAGACCGCTAATGTAGATCTCACCTCAGATGGTCTGACCTAAAGGGGAAAAGTGTTCAGCTGTGTGACCAGTCCATACTTTAGATTGTTTTTGAGTGCCCGGGTGGCTGATGTGAGAGAATATGTGGGTCCATCATGAATAAGCAGCACAGAACTCAAGGGAAACACAGCAAGAAAACAGCAGTAGTGGTAGAAGAAGAGACAAGGGCAAACTCTTCCTATTTATTAAAAAGTAATGTTGATGGTTGATAGAGGTTCCAAACAGAGCGAACAGCCTTGCTTAGCTTTTCTGCATTGTTCTATTTATGTTCAGATCGGCACCATGGATACAGCTTCTAGTTACAATAAACAGTGCTAATTTAGAGGTTTTTGGCCAATCATCTGTTTTAAAAGAACCTCAACACACGTGCACCTGTCAACTGAATCCTGCCGACAACGCCAGTTTCTGTAGTGGTAGAAGAAGAGACAAGTGCACAATCTTCAGCCAAGCAGGGTTATTTATTGAAAGTTCCTTTTGATCTGATCATTCCACTTCTTTATACAGCATTCTTTGACATAACATCTCATGTTTCAAAAGCAACTATGTACCTATAAGAGTCGTTTTCACATCTGACAGTCTGGGGACTCAGTTCAGTTCTGAACTCAAATTGTAACATTGTTGCACTTTTCTGCGGTTTGGTTTGTTTTCACACTACCCTGGGTCAAACGAACCAAAACATACGTTTGTGGCGCTGACGTCCCAAACAAAGAGGAGTGAAGAGAAAAATGAGATGTAGAAGACGACGGAAACGGAATTCCATCTCCTTCTGCAGGTCTATTTTTCCTCATAAACACAAAAAACCTCCAAATTTATATTCTCTTGGGGTTTCTGCTTTTGCATTGGGGCATTATGAGCAGCCAGTGAGGTGGTGACCTGTCCAGCATGTCTCTTTACATGAGACAAATAAATCAGCACAGAAGAAAAAGGCCAGCTAACATGCGAGTGAGAAACTGCGACGTGTTGCTATGGCTGCACAGATGCCAAGCGAGGTGCCGACATCTATCTGAGTGTACTAAATCACATATAAATCTGTAAATCATTGCGCTTTATGCCACTTCCTGCCTTTGGTTCACAAGTTGGTCTGCTTTGCTTTCACACCTTAAACAAACAGCACCAGGGATTGTTTGGAAGCGAAACAAGACCCTCGTTGTTTGGTCCGCTTCAGAGTTCATGTGAGCTTTCACACCACTCCAAATGAACCGGACTATCCGGGAAAACAGACCAGTTTTTTTAAACCAAACAGCTCTGGTGTGAATGAACCCTAAGGCAGTCTGCCATGAAAAGGCATGTCCTGTTAGAACCATAAAAATGAAGATTTCCCTTTAAAACTGTTGGAAATTACTAAGGTAATGCAAGAATTCAACCAAAAAAACAACAAAAATAGGAGAAAAAAATGCTTTCTTTATGCAAATGTTTGTTCATGTCAACAACCCAAAACAACAACAGATAAAGTCCAGAAAATTCTCTAGTCTGAGCTCAAAGATACTGAACGCTGCAAAAATCTGCTGAGAGCATAACATGGTAAATTCAAGCCCAACAAGCCACAACAGATGGAGAGACTGACCTTAATGTAACATTACTGAATAATACCACAATGTAGAGTCAAACTTTAGACTTCTAGAAGTTAAATCCTCTGTTTTCAGCAGCTGAACACCAAACAACAGATCTCATCATCACACATGGACATAAAGAAGTCAAGTCTCTGCTGAGAGCTCAGCAGTAAGGCACAGACACATCTAATGGTGTTTCACTGTTCTGATGTGAGTAAGGTGGACACATCTGCCCTGCTCAAGAGAAAAAGCAAGTAATTACTTAAAAAAATGTCTGCTATTATTTATCATATTATTACTTTCAAACTAAAAAATATCCAAATGTAAAATAAATGCTGACAGTAGGAATATTCTTACTGTCTGACTGTCACCAGTCCAGTAGATTTACTGGAATGATGTCAATAAACACACATGTGAAGCTGCTTTTCAAAACTCATGAACACACAAAGTAAAAGAAATCTCAGTGGAGAACTTTTAAGGTGTAGTAAGAGGACTTAACCATCTCTTCATTCTTCAGATCGTAGAGGAGCTACAGATTTAATCTAAAACCATTTTTTTCTTCCTAAATAAAGGAGAGCCACAGTCTAATAATGCTTTCGGCTTCTATTCTGATACTCTACAGAGCTCATTCACTAACCTCTGCTCTCCTGTCACACACCAGCCTCTGCTGCTCTGTCTCCTCCTCATCCTCATGATGCAGCTGTACATTCACCAGCATCAGACAATCTCCTACAGGGACTGCAGAGGCTTTGACAGTTTTGCAGCATCTTGATTGACTGTTATTTAAATTTGGCGTTTATTCACAGTTCCAGTCGATCGTTTTAGTAAGTTTCGTTTTTTTCCGAATACTTTAACTTTCAAGCAGGAGCTGAGTGGGGATGAGAGCGGACCTTTAGGAGACGTGATCGGACCAGTCAACAGTCAATGTAAATTGTCAGTGCAGCTGTGGTGCCGGTTCATGGCAGATATAATAGCCTAAATAAATGAATAAATCACACTGGCTCTCTCCATTAGCGGTGTGCATGGCCAGCGAGTGGTGAGGACTATATAAGACTCTACGAGCTTCCTGTAACTCCCTTCATGTCGACAGTAGGAGAAAATAACTTCAGTCTTATCTTACAAGATATGAAAGCTGAACCTGTCATTCAAAGTCTCTGTCCTTTATCCATTTCTGCTTGTTCGTACCGCATCACGACGGCACCACTTCCTGGTCTGGCAAACTACGGGATGGGTCGAGGGTCATACAGAACGTGCATGCGTTAATCGTGCGACAAAAAAATTAGCGACGTTAAAAGTAATTTGAGTTAACGCGATATGAACGCGTTAACTTTGACAGCCCTACTCTTCACGTATTTATATTTAAGGCATTGTTGAAACCACCGTATGATCGCAAACAGAACTCACAGTGTTTGTTAAGCAACAATGAAGACAGTGCTTCCCTCTGTATCATTAATTACAATAATTAAAGTCTGTTCTTGTCTGTTCTTGTCTGTTTGTTAACCAGTGAAGGAGAGGAGGGTTATCCAGACGACAACATCAATGACATCTTCATCCCCCTGAGGTACCAAACAGACCTCCTCTTCATCAGGTGAGACTTTAAATTACTTTATTTTTTCTTCTGGTCAGCTGTCATCATGGAGAGAAATTACTAGAAACAACAGAGACACAGAGAATGAAAATGTCAATAAATTAAAAAAAAAAAATAAAACATTTATTTATATTTTATAGTAATGTAATTTATGCACAGGAAGTGGCTGTAAGTCAAATTAAATTTTTGGGGATTTATTCCATCATCAATATGTCATTACAGCCTAGATATGAACTGTCCAATCACATGTACTTTGAATTGTCAGTCAGCTATTGCCATTTTCTCTGATTGCACATTGAATATTTCTAACATGCAGTAAATGGTACTGTCATGTGGACTAAACACATGTATGGTTTTGATTTAAACGCAATGACATGAACATGGATGTATTTCACATTCATCTGGGAAAGCTCCCATAGAGAGCGTTTGGGAAGGGCAGGACTTTTCAACAAATTCTTGGAAGGTGATTGGAGGAATATTCTGTCTGTTACATTCATGACAGGCCAATCAGAGCAACAAGACAAAATGACATTGTATGCATGTGCTTCAGGCTACCGCTGCCTTGGATTATTAATGGCGGAGCTTCATGGTGAATAAAATTCATGCCAAGGTCGGTTAGAGATGTGCAGAAACGTCTTCTCTGTTAAGACAAGCTTTCCGTGTGGCTCTCTGCTCTTGTTTTAAAAAAAAGTGTGGTCCAGTTCTGATTCAACTGCTGTTTTCCTCCAGCTACATCCGAGCTAACAGCTACTGCTGTAGCAGCCGTTGGATACACCAGCAAATCTCACCCTAATGATCACAAACTCATGCAAAAGCAGACCAGGAGAAGAGTGAAATCATCTTTTCCATCATGAAAATCTTTCAGTGTTGTTTTTATTCTTTTCTTCATACAGAAACGTGGTCCAGGTGTAGTAAAACTGATGCCATGCTAAAGCTACATCTAAGCAAACCACCGCACTGGAGGCAGCCATTAAAAACAGCTTGAGTATAATTAGACCCCGCCCACAGCTACCACCTCGTTTTTCTCAGATGATGCTGATTGGTCCAAACAGTGTTTGGTTCAGCACAAACATTCTGAATATTTCTTTTGAACATAGATTTGCCTGATGACAGACTCAGAGTCCGGCAGCTAGCAAGGTTAGCATGAGTCTTCCCAATGCCTCAAATCTTTGGACATGTTTACCATGGGGTGCTGAGGTTCATAATGAATTTGAAGTCCTTAACTCATTCTTGTAATCTGTATGATCAAGTCTGTCGGCCCTCATTGACCACACATAGGTAAAATCATCGTCATGTCCTTATTTATAAGGCTTTACTTAACCTGCTTCCATCATACTTGTGTGATTTTATTCCTGTGAAAAGTTGTAGAAGCTCCAGTCTTCGCTCTGTGACTCAGTCACAAAATTCACTTTTTCTGTCCGTTAAGAGCTGGTGTTTTCATTTGTAGATTGAAGGTGTTGGAGGAAGAGGCCTGAGGTTGTAGATGTTTTGACTGATTGGTTGATCTGTGTTTGTGGTGTTTTTATGTTTAATGTTTTATGTCTGCTGTCTGTCTTGGCCAGGACACTCTAGTAAATCAGATTCTTAATCTCAGTTAGGTTGTCCTGGTTGAATTAATCTAAATCAATGAAGTAAATAAAGTCTCCCTCTCTCGTCGCCTGTTTAGAGACCCTAACCCGCCTCGGTTTGAGATCAGAGCGGACAGATCGTCTTCCTTGTCTTCATCTAAGGACCAATCAGACGGCAGCTGTTTGACCTTCAACCTCACTTATTATGTGAGTAAAAACACAGAAGCGCTTTGTCACACAAAACAGAGGAAGGAGTGGTGCTCCTTTAAAACAATGGTAAATAAAATAAAGAGCGATACTTGATCAAAAACAACACAGGAAACAACATTCTGGTTATATTGACTTACTCTGCCAACAAAAACTAGACCGTCAGAGTGTTTATTTAAAGCAGAAGAACAGAAAAAATAAGGAAATTAGCTCTTTTATAAAGTTCATTTTAATTAAATTTTGCAGAATCAGTGATGCATTTTGACAGTGGTTTATATTGTGATTGAAACTTTAGAAAATACATGTAATCATTTTCAATAAGCAGAAAAATGTGAAAAGGAGAAATATATATATTTTTATTTTTCCAGCTGCAACTGCAACATGCAGATGAGCATCACTACATGAGATAAATTATGACAAATACAAGGCTGGAAGCTAGATTTGTATGCAAAAAATGATTATTCTCAACTGATCTCTTTGTTAGAATAAGACTGAACTAGTAAAGCTTTGTTGAGTTTTTTTTAGTTTGCGGTGTCATTCCCGATTTTTATTCCCCGCCCTCTTACCCTAACCTTTAAGATCCAGGTGCCTAACCCTAACCCTCTTTGGGGTCTTCTTAGATTGTGGTATGATGTTAGTAATCTAATCCCCCTTCCTCTTACCCTAGTCTTTAATGTTTGAGTGCTAAACCCTAACCCTCTTTGGGGTTTTCCTCAGTTTGTGGTGTGTTATTCACAATTTTTATCCCCCTCTCTCTTACCCTAACCCTAGCCTTAAAAGTTCAGCTGCCTAACCCTAACCCTCTTTGGGTTTTCCTTAGTTTGTGGTGCGTCTAATTAAAGTTTATACCCCTCAGTAAAATTTTGATTTTTATTGATAAAATTCTGATGTTTTAAAAAAATAGCCACCTATTGTTACCTTTGACAGGGAGCAGAAAATTTACATCATCCAGTACGTCTTCTACCTTTGAAGATGGTGGCATTCTTTAAATTTTGTAAAACATTCCACCCCTGCCTTTGAAGATTATATCACTGAAGTATTGATGTCCACTTAGGGTATCTGTACTTCATAGACTGTACGCCCCAACTTTTATTCAAGGCACACTCATGACACACTGGACCAAGAGCCCAAAAACTGACAGTCATCTGGCTTATTACCAGGATTCAAAAGGCCCAGATAAAGGAGAAGCCATCGAGCTTGACCTTGGTTGCCCAGTTACACATGTGTCGAGCCCCCCCCCTCCTGTGTTGTGGCCCTTTGGGCCCCCTTATGAATCCTTAGCACCTTACATGCCTAAAACTTCTGCACATGACCATATGCCTGATTTCTGTAACATTTACTGTTAATATTTATCAGGCAAAGCTCATTGCATATGGGTTAGTGATTTTTTATTTTCATTTTTAAGAAAAAGAGCCAAAAAATCTTTGAGAGGGGCAAACATAAGCGGTTAAATGGCGTAATTTGTCTAGTCATCATAAATCTTGGCTGGTACCATCAGGACATGACTGGGAATAAACCTATTATTGTATTTTCATTTTTAACCATAGGAGTGTGAAAAATAGCAAAAATATTTTCCGCTAAAATGGGGGGAACTCAAGATGCCTTCTACCAATCCTGATGAAAAGGAATGTTTGATTAAACGTATTATTGATTATTAACAAACATTGTTTGAATCTTTCTAACCAGTGTGACCTACAGGAGAGATGATCAGGGGCGCAGAGTTCTGACCACCATAATTAGGACAGGGACTGAAGATTGGGTAGAGTCTCTCAGAGAAGCGGGTGAAAAAGCAGCGGGTGAAGGAGTAGATCAGAGCTGCAGTATCAACGTCATAAAAGGAGACCAGACCCTCCTCATAATCCACAAACACCCCCACCTGCTCAGGACGGGACTGCAGAGAGAGACAGACAGGAGGGTGATTAAGAGCAGCATACTGACTTTCGTTCCTCAACCATATTGTCCAGAAACCGTTCTGAGGAGACAGTTGGATTTGTCCCTTCCTGTTGATTGATTCTTCAGCCACTCCTAAATCCCAGCAAGTCTTCCCTTTAACCTGAACCTCAAAATAAAATCTGCCTGAAGAGAAACTCTGCTGTGATAACACACAGACAGTTGTGTCAAATCCATGATTTGCTTGAGCACGTTGCTGAACATCACCATGATGAACTTGTTTTCCATCATCAGACAGGATGAGATAGGGATGTGCTGTATCAGGATCCAGAGTCAGAGCCACAGCATACTGCTGAAGTCTCTTCAGCTCAGCTTCAGCAAGACTCCTCTTCACCTGTTTCTCCATTTCTTCACTGATGAACTCCAGCACACTTACAGAGAGCTGCCCAAGCTGAGAACTTCTCTTCTTTACCTCAGAGATTTCCTGGACCAGCTCTCTGCTGAGGCCTACAGCCTCTGCTTCTCCCTTCCTCTGCCTCTCATCGACCCTGTCAATAAAGTGTTGAAGCCTCCTGTCCACAGATTCAGTGAACTCCTGAAAATGAGTTTGACTGATCTCTTGAATCTTCTGTTGTGTCATCTGAATCATCTGCTGAAATTTAGCCTCCAGTTTCTCCAGCTTCATTCCTTCATATTCTTCTTCCAGAGGAACCAAACCAAGAGTGTTTGGTCCTAGAACCATCCGGACTATGAAGACACACACCAGAAGGGCCAGACAGGACATCACAGCCTTCATCATGGTTCCTCTGAGGACATCATGGAGATCTTCTCCTGGTGTGGCGGCTTGGTTCTCTGGGTTGTTGCTCTCATCTTTCTGTTCAGCTGACTGTTTGAACTGAGCAGCCATCTCTGAGACCACAGTGCTGACCTCCATGTGGGGGGCTGTATTAAAAACCTTTTCACAGGTTGGACACTGACATGGGACTCTGGGACCCCAGTGGTCAGTGATGCAGGATTTACAGAAGGTGTGTCCACATGGTGTTGTGACAGGATGGGTGAACACATCCTGACAGATGGAGCACAGGAGAAAGTCTTCTCTTAGAGGAAGGCTGTGATGAGGCATGTTTACACCCTGAGGAGAGAAGATCACACTGTTGGTATGTTGGACTTAGAACCAGTGTTGGTGACATAAAAGACTGTCATCATTACAGAAACCTGCTCAGCACTGCAGTACTCTGGGAAAGTAAACGGCCAACTCCACATACTCTCCAGCCCTCCACTGATGTGGGCTTTATGCCAAAATAGCTAGACTATTCAGTGCAAAACACATGAAAGCCCTGTTGGACTTTACAACAAAAAAATTAGTTTGAAAGCCAAGCGCTGATCTTCCACCAAACAATCAAAAGTCATGGAGCCACACTGATGACAAATCAACAGTCACAGAGTCACCCTGATGACTAACCAACAGTCACAGAGTCACTCTGATGACTAATCAACAGTCACAAACTCACTCTGATGACTAATCAACAGTCACAGAGCCACTCTGATGACTAATCAACAGTCACAGAGCCACTCTGATGACTAATCAACAGTCACAGAGTCACTCTGATGGCTCATCAACAGTCACAGAGCCACTCTGATGATTAATCAACAGTCACAGAGCCACTCTGATGACTAATCAACAGTCACAGAGCCACCCTGATGACTAATCAACAGTCACAGAGTCACTCTGATGACTGATCAACAGTCACAGAGTTAGTCTGATGACTAATCAACAGTCACAGAGTCACTCTGATGACTAATCAACAGTCACAGAGCCACTCTGATGACTAATCAACAGTCACAGAGCCACTCTGATGACTCATCAACAGTCACAGAGCCACTCTGATGACTCATCAACAGTCACAGAGCCACTCTGATGACTCATCAACAGTCACAGAGCCACTCTGATGACTAATCAACAGTCACAGAGTCACTCTGATGGCTAATTCACATTTACAGAGTTTCTCAAATACTGCAAGAAATCTCACTGTGGTTAACGTCTTACCTTATATGCAAATTGCACTAATGAACTATCTTACATTGTTTTATCTACCTCATATGAATAATCCCTCATCCTTGCATGTTTTATACTCTGATCATGTCTTGTCAGCATCCTTCCACTCTTTGCACATCCTGCAGCCACACTATCAATGCACACATTCTATTGCTTACTAGAATTAATACCTACTAGAGCATAACCCTAACCCTGAAACCCTTAATTCTGATTAAAAGAATACTTTTTCAGTTTATTATTTTTTTTTGGAAACATTGTTTTACATATTTCCTCAAAATGTTTCAAGCTTAAAAATAACCATCCAGATGAGAAATGTCTTCATGAAGTTGAGCTAAGTCAATGAACCTTTTGAATCAACGTTGGCATGGAAGACCTTCACAAACACATCTATAAGGCTCATACATGTAAATGTAGAAGTTTAACTGTTTAAATCATTTTAGCAGCCATACCTGTACTGGGCAGTCTCCACTGGCCGTTGCCAAAAGTTTGATTAATGTCGTCTACAGAGAGACACAGAGACAGGTCTGTCAGAGCTAGGATGTTTTATTCAAGGGTGAGGAATTTACAGTCCAAACTGGAGCCAGTGTTGCTCCGCCTCTTTCTGCTTGGCACTTGAGGATTTTGTTGCCCATCCGGTTTGACTGATGACTTATGCTTACTTTAGTTATGCACCAGGTGATTTTTATCAGGAGGAAACAACATCAATTATTAGAAGAAACAACCATTTTTTTACATTTTTTTCAGTTCTTCTTTCTCCAGTCGAACTAAAACAAAAACACCTGCAGAAACTAAAACACTGCTCTTATGCTGCAGGAAACAGCTTGAGGTCACTGGCGATGAAATCACTTTTGTGTTGATGCTTTTGTTTTCATTTTTAAGATTTTTTTTCTTAGAAATCTCTTTACACATCTCTAGTTTAACCCTTAAGAGTTTGATGCATCCTCATTTTCTTTTACAGTGTCATATTTAAAACAAAAACTCCCACTCAGTGTCCTAAGGACAAAAAATGTCCACTTCTCAAAAACTGCTGTAAAAATGATGCTCAAATGTATTATTTTTCCATTTTAAACGAGTCAGTCTTTTAAAACTACTTCAGCTTGAAATATACATATCAAATATTAGTTATGTTTTGGGGATTTTAAACCCTTATAAGACCAGTATGTGTACACAACTCCATTGTTTTTAATAGAAATAGACAAAAAAAAAAAAAAAAAAATTTTCATAGAATGCATTTCAATGAGTATTTGCTTATTGTTTTTTTTTAGGGCATGAGTGGGAACAATGATTGGGAGCAACATTTATTTTGGTGTATCATATTTTTTTCTTCTACAGTTTCAGATTTAAAACAAAAACTCATACTTGAAGTCCTAAGGGCAAAAAATGTCCACCTCCAAAAAAATGCTGTGAAAATATTATGCATCAATATTTTTCCCATTAAAATGAGTCAGTCTTGTAAAATTACACCAGCCTGAATTACGCACATCAAATGTTGATTATATTTTATGTATTTTAACCCTTTAAAGGCCAATATGTTTACACAACTCCTCTGAATTTTAATAGAACAAAATCACCAAAGGTCAAATGAAATACACACACACTTTGTTTTTTTTTTACACACACACCATTATCTAACATTAGTCGGGACACACACTTAACATTTCAGTAGAAAGGCATCCTTACAGAAAACAATAGAAGTGGAAATTTTGCAGCATGCTTTGAATGGAAAACGTAGCGCCATCTGGTGGACAAATATACCAATTAAAAATTTAAAGCTAGTAGTCCAAAATGAAATTGTAACATAAAGGAATGCATTAGTTCATGTTGAGATAAATATGGGATAAAAAACATGCATTTTCAATGGTTTTCAGTAGGACATTTTTGGTCCTTAGGAACAAATGTGTCAGTTTTTGTGTAGCATAGCCATTTTAGGCTAATTTAAGAAACTGACACCACAATTCTATTTTTTAAATACTAGTGCATCTCTAAAATTAGAATATCATAAAACTATTTATTATATTATACTATTATATAATATTTTTGTCACTCTTTTCTGAAAGTGAAAGCCATATATTATATAGACTCATTACACATAGTGTGAAGTATTACAAGCCTTTATTTCTTGAAATATTGATGATTATGGCTTACAGATAAGAAAACCCAAAATTCAGTGTCTCAAATTAGAATATTGTGAAAAAGTTCGATATTGGAAAGTCATGGTGTCACACCCTAATCAGCTAATGAACTCCAAACACCTGCAAAGGTTTCCTGAGCCTTTAAATGGTCTCTCAGTCTGGGTCAGTAGGCTACACAATCATGGGGAAGACTGCAGACTTGACAGATGTCCAGAAGACAGTCATCGACACCCTCCACAAGGAGGGTAAGGTCAAAGGTCATTGCTAAAGAAGCTGGTTGTTCACAGAGTGCTGTATCCAAGCATATTCATAGAAAGTTGAGTGGAAGGAAAAAGTGTGGTAGGAAAAGGTGCACCAGCATCAGTGAGAACCGCAGCCTTGAGAGGATTGTCAAAAATCCATTCAAGAATTTGGGGGAGCTTCACAAGGAGTGGACTGAGGCTGGAGTCAGTGCATCAAGAGCCACTACACACAGACCAATCCTAGACGTGGGCTACAAATGTGGCATTCCTCGTATCAATCCACTCCTGAACCAGAGACAACGTCAGAAGCGTCTTACCTGGGCTGTGGAGAGAAACAACTGGACTGTTGCTCAGTGGTCCAAAGTCCTCTTTTCAGATGAAAGTAAATTTTGCATATCATTTGGAAATCAAGGTCCCAGAGTCTGGAGGAAGAGTGGAGAGGAGCAGAATCCACGGTGTGTGAAGTCCAGTGTGAAGTTTCCACAGTCAGTGATGATTTGGGCTGCCATGGCATCTGCTGGTGTTGGTCCACTGTGTTTTCTGAAGTCCACAGTCAACGCAGCCATCTACCAGGACATTTTAGAGACCTTCATGCTTCTTTCTGCTGACAAGCACCATGGAGATGCTGATTTCATTTTCCAGCAGGACTTGGCACCTGCCCACACTGCCAAAGGTACCAAAGCTGCTTCAGTGACCATGGTGTTACTGTGCTTGACTGGCCAGCAAACTCACCTGACCTGAACCACATAGAGAATCTATGGGATATCGTCAAGAGGAAGCTGAGAGACACCAGACCCAACAATGCAGATGACCTGAAGGCCGCTATCAAAGCAACCTGGGCTTCCATTACACCTGAGCAGTGCCACAGGCTGATCGCCTCCATGCCACGCCGCATTGATGCAGTAATTCATGCAACAGGAGGCCCAACCAAGTATTGATGCATAGAAATGAACATACTTTTCAGAAGCCTGACATTTCTGTTAAAAATATCCTTTTTTTAATTGATCTTATGTAATATTCTAATTTTCTGAGACACTGAATTTTGGGTTTTCTTATCTGTAAGCCATAATCATAAACATTTCAACAAATAAAGCTTGAAATATCTCACTCTGTGTGTAATGAGTCTATATAGTATATGGTTTTCACTTTAAGAAAACAGCGACAAAAAATATTGAACTTTTTCATGATATTCTAATCTTTTGAGATGCGCTAGTATACATCACCTGGCAAATATGAGCTATATTCATTCAGCACAGCCAAACTGGCTTGAAAATAAAAAACACAGAAAAGTTCAAGATGTCCCTAGGAGGGTTAACAATAAAATACTATTTCTATCTCCATTTTACCAGTATCTCTTCATCTGGTTGCAGATCCAGAACCTAGGCCTCTTCTCAGTTCAGGACATCCTGTTCAGAGCTGACGTCTGGGCTGTGACTGGAGAAGGGAACCAGCTGGTGAACATTACGGACTACAGCATCGAGCAGGTAAACACTGAAGGGTTTAAGAATCTGTTGAAGGTGATGTTGGTGTGTGTTCTAAATGTGGCAAAGCAGCTGAGAAGGAAAACCACATATTTTCTTTGTTGACGAGGAAAGCATCCTCTAAACACACACTCACTCTTTAGTTTACTTGACAAACCCTCCTGTTGGTCTTCTCTCAGCAGGTTTCTGGGTCTCTCTGCATGCTGCCTCAGCAGAGAACAACCAGTGGGGTTGTAGCGGAGGATCTGTCTCATCTGTCACAGCTGGTAAGGCCAACAGGAACAGCCAGGTCTAGAGATAGAAGAAGAAGTGATGAAACAGCAGAAACATACGAATCAGTGGTGATGTAGTAAAGTTAAAGCTGTTAAAGCTCTAGGGTTCTTGGTGGCCTCTCTCACTAGTCTCCTTCAGTTTGTGAGGACGGTCTGATCTAGGCAGATTTACACATGTGACATATTCCTTCATTTCTTCATGATGGATTCTCTGAGTGTTCTTTTGTCTTTATGGTGTAATGGTAGCCAGTAATCAGTGACTGATTATCCAGCTGTCTGGATTAGGGATGCACAATTTTGTCGTTTTTGTATCGGTAGATATCAAAATTTCTGCTGATACTTACATTCGATATTTTGCGTGTGTATTTCAGTATATATCCACTGTAAATTTTGTCCATATATACCAGTGATACTCAGCGTGTGACTCTGGAGCCACATGTGGCTCTTTTGTGATCATCTGTGGCTCTTTTATGTCTTAATTTGAAATATTATTCCCCCAGAAAACCTTAAAAAAGGGAAAATTTTTGCCCCCTTTTACCATTTTTTGCCACTTTTCATCCATTTAGGCTACCTTTTGCCATTTCATTTTTTTCCCCTACTTTTTCCTATTTTTACATTTTTTTTTGCAACTTTTTACCCATTTTTTAACACTTTTATCACATTTTATCCCCTTTTCAGCTTTTTCTCCCCATTTTGACCCACGTAATTTACCTTTTGTCATTAAATACCACTTTTTTCCAATTTTTTCCCCATTTTAGCCACTTCTTTTTGCCACTTTTATCCCATTTTTGCCCTTTTCCACCATTTTTTCACCACTTTTTTTAAGCTACCTTTTGCCATTAAAAACGACTTGTTTCTTATTTTTGCCTGGTTTTGCCACTTTTGGACCATTTTTTTTCTACCTCTAACTCATTTTTTTTTTTGGTCACTTCTCACCCATTTTTGCTTCTTTCTGACCCTTTTCCACATATTCCTCCCCATTTTTTACCAATTTTTGCTGCTTCTTCACAGTTTATGCCACCTTTAACTTATTGTTATTTGGTGCTTCAAGCTGTTTTAGCCCTTTTCACCTCTTCGATTGTGGCTCTTGTTAAGGTATTTTTCATCAATTTGGCTCTTTGGTTGAGTAGGGTTGAGAATCACTGATATATTCTAATAACTTAGTGGACCTATGTTAGGTGAAGTCTTTTTCTGTATTTATCCTCACTCTTTAAACTTTTAAGTGTTTTTAAGGACTAAAGTTTGTTTCCTTGGTCACCCCTAAACCTTAAAGTGTCCAAAAGGACTGAATTTTTTTTTTTTCCAAAAAGCATATTTAAATATCGGTATCAATATTTGTATCGGCTAAAATGAATCTGTAAATATTGGCATATCGGATATAGGCAAAAATCCAATATCGTGCATCCCTAGTCTGGACCTCTGTTGAACTAGCTCAGTCACTTTAAAGGAGGTGAATATTTATGCAGTCACTTACTTTACATTGCAGCTTTTTATGTAATTGACTTTTCTATGTAGAAATCTGTCTCCACTTTGACATTAAATATTTGTTTTGTAATATTTTTATCAAAAAGGCAGAATTATATATCAACAGTGGTTTATTTGTAAAATCATTAAATTGGAGGTGAATACTTTTTAAAGGCACCCCACATTGTCTTGCTGAGATTCGCTGCACCCTCCAGTCATTGGAACATTCTAGATCTAAGGCAGTTTGGCATTGGCTTCAGTTTAAAAATAAGATCGTATGTCGTGTTTTTGTGTGGATCCATCCTTCTAACTCCTAACATTTCTAATCTCAGGACACCCAACAAGCCTGCCCCTCTTAGCTGTAGTGTTTTTTGTTTTGTAGAATCACAGTAACAGTGCCAGCGTGGCACTGCAGTGCAGACTGAACCTGCCGGCGTCCAGAGAGCTGAAGTTAACGCTCCGAGGAAAGCTTCATCTTCCTGCTCTGCTCGCGGTGAGTCCTGAGAGAATCAAGAGGATTTATCAGGAATATCTGTGTTCTTGTGCAGTTAGTCTGCACAGACTTTTAGCACATTTACTTCTGTGCTGGTCGTATTTTTGTGTTGTAATTCGAGAAAGATGTTTATCCATAGACCTGTTAGAAACAAGTTTACTGACTTTTGAGACGCTCACATTAGTGGGCTTCACCTGGTGAAGGATGATCATCTGTTTTGCAAACATGGCACTTTTTTAGCCTTTTGATCAGCTTTTAAAAACATGATAATCAGGTGAGTGACCGTTGGCCTGTTTCAGGTGAGCTTCAGGTCACTGGAGATTCTGACAGCAGCCTCCATCCAGCTGGAACCTTCCAGTCCCATGTTCCTACAGGAGGACTCACCTGTCAGACAGGTAACTCTTTAAAAACAACACTCAAGGACTGATGAATAAATAAACCAATCATTAATCAACGTAATCTCAACAAATATGCTTTAATATAGCTATAACTGATAGATTAACTCAGGACGTGATCAACAAATCCCACACCAAGAAGTCCCCAGAAAACCTTTAAAAGGAAAATTTGACCTCAGAAATTATCCACTGCAAGTCACATTAATCAGTTTTGTTTCCCACACGTATGCAGTGGGCTTTAACTGTCAAACTCCATTTTTGTCTGCATATTTCCATCGCCCTTATTGGCAATTTTAAAAAACTTTGATCCAATTTTTACTGCTTTTTGCCATTTCTTGCCCCTTTTTTTCATATTTTTTGCCACTTTACACTCATTTAAGCTGCCTTTTGCAATAATATGCCACTTTTTGTGTAATTTCCTCACCTTTTTTCTGATTTTTGCACATTTTAGTCATTTTTCACTCATTTTTTGCAACGTTTTTTTCCCACTTTTAAGTCATTACTTGGTCACTTCCCACTCATTTTTGCCATTTTTTTCCCCCAGTGTTTACAGCTTTTTGACCTATTTTGCCACCTTTAACTTATCTTAATTGCCACTTTTCACATCTTAGATTGTCGCTCTTGCAAATTTATTTTTCAACAATTTGGCTCTTTGGTTGAGCAGGGTTAAGTAGCACTGCTCTAGAGTATCAGGCACACTTAGAGATTTGATTTAACTACAGTAAATAGTTTTTTTTAATGCTGTCTTTTTTTGCAAATTAAGCACAATTTCATTTTATTTTCATTTTTGCCACGGTTCATAAAGATGAGTGTATTTCAAAAATGAAGTTATGGCCATACTCAAAATAAGTTTTTTGTGATTTGAAATGATCTTTTGCAACTTTTTAGGGAGAGTTACAGCTATGACATCTCTGTATTTAGGAAAATGTGTAAAAAAAAATAAATAAAAACACCTTTCATTTTTTCTTGTGCTTATTTTTGCTCTTTTGAGCAATTTAATTTTTTACTATAGACTTGTCACAAATATATAATTAAATTTGGGTTCTAAGGGTTGTATTGGTGTATGCCCGGTTCAAATAACCCTAAAAATGTCACTACAGCATGTAAAAATGTAAAGATATGCTCTGGTGGACTTGTTGTAAGGCGGGTCATAAAGGGTTAAAACACTCAGACTGAGGCTGGAGCAGAGGTGGAACTTTGCTGCCACCTGCTGTTGGACATAAATCTAACACTCAGTCCTGGAGTCCCTGGGCTGAAACTCCATGGATGAATCATGGGTATTAAAGGGAAGATGAAGCTGTAGTTTAGATTTATTTGATTTGATTTCATCTTTAAGACATTTGAACACATATTTTTATGCCTAGATCTAAGCTTTAATAATATAGTTTTGTGTAAAAGTCACTTTGAGAACAGTTTTTTATTATTTATTTAACTTTATTTTCTTAATACCCATTGATTAGGGAAACCTGACCTCCTGTTCACCAGAGAAGGCGAAACTGAGGGGCTGAAAACAAGTTCAGAGAATGTAGAGGCTGGCAGCTGTTTCAGTCTTAGTTTTATTCTTTATATGAAAATATTCACGTGTTTTAGTCACGTTTTAGTCATTTGAACCTTAATAGTCTATGAAGTTTTAGTTTCAGTTAGTTTCGGCTGCTCAACAGTCCTTTATTTAAATATTACATAGCAACCCAACTTTTTTGGAAGTGGGGTTGTAATTCTAAGGCAAAGCCTCACAGAAGGGAGAAGAGTTGTAGGTTTTGATTGATATATATCGATTAATAATTGTCTGAGTGTTTATCAATCCCATAATCCGTACTTTTTTATTAAACGTTCTGAGATTACAGCACATTTCACCAGAACTCATTCATCTGTTGTTTACTGCTGTGGAAACAAACACATTTCTCCTCCAAACAACCATTTTTGAAGTGTCTCACCAAAATTTGTGTTTGTTTCTTACATTAGACATTTGAACATCTCACTTTTATTAACCTTAATTATAATTAATTTTACTGGAATAATCCATAAGAGCATTTCCAAACTTAATCTCAGATTAGATTAGTGGGGTCAGAAATAGATTTACCCTGAAAGAGGTGCATCTCTATGATTTTCAGCCTTTACAGTGAACTCCCCTAAATCCTGATTGGATGTTTAATAAGATGAGTACTGACAGAACCTAATGGGGCACTATCAGGTCAATAAGGGGGATAAATCCTTTGCTGTTTACTGGATTATTTCCTCATCTGTAGATAATTTATTCCATCATGTTGGACCTGGAGGTGTCAGGAGGTCAGAGGAGAGTAAATTAAACCCATCCTGTGTGTTTGCAGATAATCCTGGAGCTCAGGAAAGACGAGGATTACACCGTCCCTGTTTGGATTATACTGGGGAGCTCACTGGGAGGTCTGCTGCTGCTGGCCTTACTGGTGCTGGCTCTGTGGAAGGTAAACTACATAAAAATACACTTAAAAGACATGTTTTTGGTTATTAGGCTCTAGTCCTGATGTGGGGGGGGTTAGGGTTAGAGATTTCATTACCTTAATACTTGCCACTCTTATTATTAATAGGAGAAAAATGCACATTTTATTAGGTCATGTAACGTGTAATTTTAGAGTCTAAACAGACCTTTTTTCTCCTCAGCTCGGCTTCTTCAACAGACGGCGGCGACAGGAAGAGGAGGAGCAGCCGGTAGCCAATGGGAAGACAGCAGAGGAGCTATAACGTGCAGGCGATAATGATGCTGCATCTGATAATCCTCAAACACTGCTAAAGTCCCTCAGTCATCTCTACTTCTACAGGTGTTAGGAGGAGAGACAGCATCGTCAGGTTTACAGGACTAAAGTCAGACAACAGCTGATCACAGCTGATCTTTGGTTTACAGGACAAGAGGAACACAACAATGTCTGAGATCTGATGGAAGACTTAGACTTAAGCCTTTATTTGAAAAAAACCAAAACAGATTTAATTAAGAAAAGTTTAAGGAAGAAGAATGGCTTTTGCAGAGACAATGGTAAAAATTTAAGAGTACAGTATGAACCCTTTTGAAGGCATTGTAATGAATCATGGACTAAAGCTGCTGTCCTGTTGCTGTATCTCATTAATGCTTTGTGCAGCTTATGGGTGAAGGACCACGATTATTCTCTGGCATTACCTGCACCTTTTGAGTAAAATTCAGTCTAAATTCTAATGTTAGAAGAGCCCATTTAAGTTTTTTCCTTGAACCTCTTGATCACATTTTAAACAAGATGTCTGTGACTACAGAGAACTTTTACAGACACAATAAGAAAAAGCAGGAGAAATCCTCTGTGGTCTTATGTTTACTACCAGTTTATTTTCAGTATTTTTTCTGTTTATGGTGCTGAGCTGAAAATGATGGACTTTACAAGTTGATGAGGATCACCTGAATGCACCACAAGCCTGTCATGTCACTCAGGGACCCTGAAGCCCCGCCCCCAGACAATCAGCCACATCCCTACAACACAGCCCTGTGCCATTGAAACCTAGACCCTGTTTACAAGATTATTAACCATCCGTTTTGGTCGTTCAGGTACCAGGTGATGTCACTTTATACTCTCACTATCATTCCTGCAGCTCTCTTTGGTATCCTTCATGCTGATAAGAATGGATGGGACTGAACAAGAGACAGGCTGACAGGCTAGCTGTGGCTCTTTAACAGCTTTTCTCCCTCATGTTGTCATTAGCTTTCAGAAGACACACTGATATACAGTTAAACCTTGTGGGGCACTGGTTAGACTGGAATGGAAACTGGAGCCATAGAATGGCCTGGATGCAAACAGCAAGGATGGAATGTTTAAGAGGCTTTAAAAGATGACATCATCTTTAAAGGCAAGGATGGAATGTTTAAGAGGCTTTATAAGATAGCATCATCTTTAAAGGCGAGGATTGGAATGTTTTATAGGCTTTAAAAGATTACATCATCTTAAAAGGGCAAGGATGAAATGTTTTATAGGCTTTAAAGATGGCATCATCTTTAAAGGCAAGGATGGAGTGTTTTGAAAGATGTAAAAGAATATTTTTAAAGGCAAGGATGGAATGTTTTAGAGGCTTTAGAGGATGACACTATCTGTAAAATGAAGGATTTTTATTGGCTGTAAGAAGACATTTTTATGGAAAGTTGGATGTTAAAGCCTTAGGATGACATAATCTTTAATGGCAAAGGTGGAATGTTTGATAGGCTATGTGGAAAGACATGATTTCTATAGGCACTAAAGGATGATATCATCTGTAAAGGCTAGGATGGAATGTTTATAGGCTTTAAAGAATGACATCATCTGTAAAGGCTAGGATGGAATGTTTATAGGCTTTAAAGAATGACATCATCTGTAAAGGCTAGGATGGAAATTTTATAGGCTTTAAAGAATGACATCATCTTTAAAGGCTAGGATGGAAATTTTATAGGCTTTAAAGAATGACATCATCTGTAAAGGCTAGGATGGAATGTTTATAGGCTTTAAAGAATGACATCATCTTTAAAGGCTAGGATGGAAATTTTATAGGCTTTAAAGAATGACATCATCTGTAAAGGCTAGGATGGAAATTTTATAGGCTTTAAAGAATGACATCATCTTTAAAGGCTAGGATGGAAATTTTATAGGCTTTAAAGAATGACATCATCTGTAAAGGCTAGGATGGAAATTTTATAGGCTTTAAAGAATGACATCATCTTTAAAGGCTAGGATGGAAATTTTATAGGCTTTAAAGAATGACATCATCTGTAAAGGCTAGGATGGAAATTTTATAGGCTTTAAAGAATGACATCATCTTTAAAGGCTAGGATGGAAATTTTATAGGCTTTAAAGAATGACATCATCTGTAAAGGCTAGGATGGAATGTTTATAGGCTTTAAAGAATGACATCATCTTTAAAGGCTAGGATGGAAATTTTATAGGCTTTAAAGAATGACATCAGCTTTAAAGGCTAGGATGGAATGTTTTGTAAGTTTTAGAGAATGGCCTCATCTTTCCAAATCCTATTAAAGGCTTTAAAGGATGACATCATCAAGGCAGGGGATGAAATGTTGGTGAAGCTGGGGATTTTGGGGGCATTTCCCCTTCACTTTTGCCATAGAGTAGACAATGGTTGGCAACTTCTTGGAAATTGGAGCTGTTGAGGCCATTTGTTCCAGAGATCAAGGAATTGTGAATGATCAGAGCCAGTACCCATTTAAGAGAGTTTCTTTTTCTTTCTTATTTTTTGATGTTTTAAGACATAAAGAGGCAAAGTGGTGCCCGGTGATAAAGACTAAGCTGAGAAAATAAATCTGAATCTTTAAAAGGAACCAGAGTTCCTCTCCCTCTAAATGAGGCTGAAGCTGCAGACCAGATCAGTCACTGGTCTTTAATACCATTAGGAGTTTTTTCTACACCACCAGCCCTGTCCTCATGTGGACATCCCAGACCAGCTCAGTCTGACGTCTATAACATATCAGACTATTTCTCTCATGTGCATCCACACAAGCATCAGGGATTACCAGCTGGTATCTGAATGGCCAAACTGGATTTTAGTATCATGTCTAAACAGGATGCTTGTTTCTGCTTTGATAGATATTTTATGACACAAACTTCAGTTGGTGATCATTATACTGATCAGGAGTTATTTAAACTTTCTGAAGGACAATGTTGAGATTTTTTGTTCACATGAGAAACAGAAATGTTAAAAGATGGCGTGAGAAAAAGAAAGACTACCTAAGACTTTCATTCTAATGTAAACTGTAAATACATCCTATGATCACGTATTGTACATTATAAATTTATATCTGAAGCACTTTTGTTGTATAAAGACAAACTTGAACTCTGTAAATACATGTGTGTTTGCCCTATGAAGGATGATGTTTGATAGAAAGCTGGAGTTTTTACGGCCGTACTGACGTGTGACGCCGCTGTGCATTTGAAATGTTTGTTAATAAAGAAACAAAGATGTAAAACAGAGTGGTGTTTATGCTTTACCTTCAAAATTTGGACATGTTTTACTTGTTTATAATTTTATTTCTTTCAGTAAAACAAAAGTATCACATGCAATGTATCATTTTCAACTTTAAGCGAAAAAGAGCAGAAGAATCTTATAAAATCTCATTATTTTCTAGTGACTCCTGTACTCTGAGTAACAGAGCGATACTTTCTGATATTTTAACTTTGATATAATCTAGATGTTTCGATGTTTCATTGGTCACTCCTATTATTAAAACCATGAAGTATGTTTTGTCAGGATTCAGGGATCATTTGTTCATATCAAACCAATATTCCAATTTGTTGAAACCACATCTAACGGCTGAGTTAAATAATAACAGACTAAAATAAAGGGGTATCGTCTGCAAACAGAATAAACTTGAACAGCAAGCAAGTTGCAACCCACTGAAATGCCACCCCTCCTAAACCGTATTAAATATCTTTTTCTCTTAAGCATTGCATCAGGGTGCAGGTAGCCTAGTGGTTTAAGGCACACCCCATGTATGCAGGTGACCTGGGTTCAAATCCAACTTGTGGCACCTTCCAGTACCTCTCACCCCTGCTTCTGATTCTATCCTCTGTCAATAAAGACATAAAAAGCCCAAAATAATAATAAAAAAACAATGGTATGATCCGTTTAAGGTAATGAGATGATCGATTTAAGAAAAACAAATAAATAATTCTTAGTTTGAAGTAGAAATAGACATAAACTGCCTGACTCAGAAAGCTCAGACATGTCGAAGCGGCTCCTTGTGTCGAGGAGATAATGAATCTTCTTCTGTAAAGCAGCTCTTCTCCTCCTCCCTGCAGGATTCCTCAGGTTAAGAAAGGCCAAGGGCAACAGACAGCTTTGTTTTGGTGTTTATGTGAAGATTAATCAGTCCTCAGAGGAGCTCCTAATCCCTCAAACTCCAAGAGTCTGAGATTTTCTGCTGGTTTAGAAGCCTCAGTTGGCAGGGCGGCAGATAAAACCAAGAATGAAACGCAGAAAAATTGACTAAAAATAATCTGCTATCTTAGGTGGACAGGAGCATCGCATCAGATCAACTCCTGGACCTGAATCAGGACTCTTTCAGACCTTTAGAGTGAAATTTACAGACCATTAGAAATGTGCTTTGGTCCAGGCTTACTACGGAGCCCCAGACATGACATGGCCAAAAAAACCCTAAAAGATTTGGGCCACAATATAGCTATAACGTGTGCATGAAATACTAATTCATGGCCATGAATTACTAAATTATAGCCACAAAATACTAGTTCGTGGCCATGATTTAGTATTTCATAGCCACAAATTAGTATTTTTGGCCACAATTTAGCATACTAATTCATGGCTAAAACATACCAATTTGTGGCCACAAAGTAGGTTTAATTTGTGCACGAAATACTTATTAATAATATTGAAAAAATATACTAATTCGAGGCCAAAATTTAGCATTTTGTGGCCACGAATTAGTATTTTATGGCCACAATTTAGTATTTTGTGGCAATGTATTAGTATTTTGTGGCCATGAATTAGTATTTTGTGGCAATGTATTAGTATTTTGTGGCCCCTTAAATATCATAATTATGGCCACAATTTAATTTTTTTTGACCATGTCATGTCTGGGGCTCTGTAGCCTACAGCTCGTCCTAACAGCATGAAAAACAGAAATCTGCAGTTCAAACCTGTGAGAATAAAACCAGAAAATAAAGACAACTACAGGCACATTTAGAGAATAAAGTAAGAATTCAGATTTTAATCAAAATTATTTGGATACAAACAATATTTGGGTTAAACTCAGAATTCTTAGATGCTGAAGATAAAAAACAAATGCTGAGGATAAATTTAGAGCTTTTTGAGGAACAGAAAGTTAAAAATTTAAGTATCAAAACTCAAAGATGAAGGCCCCACATCTGAGAAAAACTCAACTTTACAGAGAGTAAAGCGTCCACACGCCCCGATCCTCGGCTCTTTAACTCCCTCTTTTATTTTCAATATATATTAAAAATCTCATTATTTACTAAAAATGGGGATTTTCTCTGTCCGCGTGTCCTCTGATGAAACTACAAGAATAAATTCATGAATGAGCGTCTCAAGAACATCAAAGAAGAAAAACACCGTGAAGAAATATTTGGTTTATAAATATAAAAAGGACTCTACATGGCCAAAAGTATGCAGACACCTTGGCCTCAAATGTCATAATAATAAACTTCAACATGAAGGTGTTCAGAAACGTCTGTTAAAAAAATATATCCCTGCTTCTGTAAAATGCTAGAGAGCTGGTGTAGAAGAAAAATGTAGAGCTGCTCTTACAGGCTAAAAAAGACGTAAATAAACCTGTGGAGAGGCCTTGAATGCAGACAAGGCTTTGTTTGGAAGAGAAATATTGGTTTGGCTGCGCTCCGAGCAGGATGCGTGGCAATATGTGGAATAATGCACGAGAACTTCAGGAGCTAAATTTGTCTGTAGAATATTAATGACTCTCAGCAGATATCCTCCCTACAACAAGACTGAGCGAGTAAAGCATCTGTGTGTTTATATGTGAAATTCTAGCGCCAAGATAATGACGGTGATTGTTATCATGATGATCGATGGAAGAAAACCAAGATAACTCTGCTGGCAACATTCTAAAACCAGCGGTCTGCGTTCAGACCACTGCGACTTTGGTCTTTAGATCTCCACTCTTTGGTCTGAACTGGGCTTAGACTACCCAGCGATCATCTGATTCATCTAGTGCAGTGGTTCTCAAACTTGGGGTCGGGACCCTATTTTGGGGGTCGCAAAACACTAAGGGGGTGGGGGGGGGGCAGATGCCTTAAAAAAATGGAGAATACCTTTGAAATGATTTTTTCTCACCCAATTTTGTTATTATTTATCACTTTTCCTCAATTTTGCACAATTTGGACCCATTTTTGCCAAATTTTAACCCATTTTCATTCCTTTTTACCAACAATTTTTGTCAATTTTAACACATTTTTGCCACTCTTAACCCATTTTTATCAATTTTAAACCCTTTACACCACGTTTTACTGCCTGTTTTGCCACTTCCAAATCAATTCTTCACGTTTTCCCAATTTCAGATCCCATTTCACCAATTTTTGCCACTTTAAACTATTTCTCCTATTTTCTAATCCACTTCTACCACTTCTTGTGTCTGTTTTCTGCCACTTCAACCCATTTTTGCCACATCTAAAATCCCACTTAACCACCTTCGGACATTTTTTTAAAAATATTTTAATCCTGTTTTTGAGAAAAGGGATTTACATTTTTAAGATGACTATATACTACAGCAGTGGTTCTCAACCTTTTCAGGCCACAACAACCAAAACAAAGGTGCCAGAGACCAGGGACCCCCACTGTACCTGAAGTGAATAGCCTTCTTAAACCTGTAAATCTCTTTTGTTAAAGTTAAACCAAATATTAATCTATTTTAATATTAATTGAAATGGTTTAAAATGGGCTAAAATGGGCTACTAATGGCAAAAACGGTGGAAAAGGTGATGAAGTTAGATTTTAAAAGTAGCAGAAATGGGTTAGAAGTGGCAAAAAATTAGACAAAAATAGCAAAAAAGAAAGGCCAAATGGGCTTATGTGGTGAAAATGGGCATAAATAGTGGTAAAAAGGAATTAAAGTGGCTGAAATGACTTCAAATTGGCAACAATGGGTTGAGATTTAGTGAATTAGGATGGAAAATTGGTATAAACTGGCAAAAAAGGGTTAACTAAGAAAGAAAAGATAGACAAATAGTGGCAGAAATTAGTTAAAGTAGCAAAAATAGGCATATCAAATGGTGAAACGGGCTAAAAAGGGGTTAATAGTAGGAAAAATGGGTCAACAGAGGCAACATTAAGCTTAAGTGGCAAGAATTGGTTTAGAAGTGAAAAATCAGGCAGAAAAAAAGTGTTGGAAAGAGTTTACACCTGACAAAAATAGGTGTTAAATGGTAAAAATGCGTTAAAATTGGTGGGGAAAATGATGAAAAGGAGTAAAAAAAAAAATTAACAAAATTGGTGTATAGTGGCAACAGTGTAATAAAAAAAAAAACAACATCTGATGCTATGTTAAGAGTGATCATTATTAAGGTTAAATATAAAAGATGGATATGGATATCTAGCTAACTTTACAACGGACCCTGATTTTCCTGACCTCCATGGTCCCCCATGTTCATGTCTGTGTTCATCCACCTTCAGGTACAGTGGGGGTCCCCGGTCTCTGGCACCTTTATTTTGGGGGTCACGGGCTGAAAATGTTGAGAACCCCTGCTCTAGAGTGTTTAATCCAAACATCTCTGCTGTTCTTACAATCAGCTGGTTGCCGTGGACACTGTAGCTACGGCGACCAGCCAAAATGGCAGCAACCACAAATCAGCAGGTAGGACTCCAGCCTTAAGAGGGAAAGAACACAAAAACAAGGCTTTGGTTCAGTTTAGCTCTAAATTAGGACGTTTAAAGACCAAAAACATTCAGATCCACCATTGTTCTAGAGTATAAACGTTGTTATATGGAGGGTGTCTGCATTCTTTTGGCCATGTAGCTCAGTTTTTAGAGAAAACCGCCCAGAAAACAAATTTCCTCACAAATAATCATCACCAGAAACCCTTTAAAATTATTTTAAGTATAACAAACTAAAAGCCTGATTATGAGGTGAACTCAGTCCAGCAGTGAGATCAGGTCCCTGATCTGCCTCCTCTGAATTTTTTCATCCTCTTAAAAGAATCCTATGATCTGACGTGATGAAAGCAGGCGAGGTCGGTTTGTCTGTTGGCATCTCTTCACTCACTCAGTCTTTAGTCTCTCCTCGTCTCTCTGTCGTTCACTCAGTCTGTGGAATCACAGCAACATGGCGGCTCCTCAGCGAGAGGATAAGGCAAATCAAGAAGCAGCGTGGTGATGATGTCACTCTTTCAGCGCTCAGAGACAGAGCCCCGTCTGAAGCTGCTGGTTCTCAGCGATTAATACTTAAATTAAAAACAGAAACACCCATTTTCTTGATAAAAAAAGCTCATACATGTTCAGTACTGACCGTCAGACTCAGCACCGTGTGGATTGGTTAGAAAATTAGAAGAATTTACTTTAAAACAACAAAGTTCCGGTCCCTTCAGGTCCGCTTTAGTGGAACTCCACAAACTCCTCCAGCGTTTTGGGGATCTGGTTTCTGTAGGTGATCTGGTGCTGGCGGACGGCACGCGCCGCCAGGCACTTCAGGCTCATCTTCATCTGAGTCTTCAGCAGGATCTCCGACACGCCCGTGGTGCTCTTGTCCAGCGGCGTCTTCTTCTGCTTGTTGGTCATGTCCGTGTGGGCGCCGGCCTCCACCAGGTTAATGATGATGGCGTGCAGCGTGAGAAAGTCGCTGATTGGCCGGTTGTACTGGACGATGACGTGCAGCGGGGTGTTTCCCTCGTGGTCGACGGCGTTGACCTGCGCGCCGCAGTCCAGCAGCAGCTTGGTGACCTGAGCGCTGGGGAAGCTGCAGACGTCATTGGTGTGGAAGTCGTCGACAGGCGTGCTGGAGCTGATGGCGAGGTGGAGCAGGGAGGAGCCTTCTCTGGAGCGCGGGTCCAGCTGGATCAGGTCGTAGATGTGCTTGTTGATGCGTGCACGCTCCTCGTCGCTGCACGTGGTCTTGGTGGAGATGCAGGCCAGGTACAGGAAGGTGAAGACGTTTGACTCGTAGTTGTCCATGGCCTGCGCCAGCTCAGACTCGGCCGCCGTGTCGACTCGAGACATGCTCCTCTGGATCTCAACCACGCTGCAGCTCAGCACCTGCTCCACGGCCGAGGCCAGGACCTGCTCCTTTAGGTGGACCATCTGGGAGAACACCTGGGCGAAGCGCAGCAGGTCTTTGTGCGTGTTCCTGTTTCCTTTCTGCCGCAGACGCAGTGCGTGCAGCCACAGTTTGATGCACTGCTCAAACTCCATGTTGTCGGCGTAGACGGCGCCGCGGTAGATGATGGGGTGTGACAGGTCGATGTTGTCTGAGCCCAGGATTCGCTCCCGGATCATTAGCCCCTCCATGTGCATAGCGTCCCGGTCCAGACAAATCGCCTCGAGTTCTTCAAGAGTCCGACACTCGCAGCGCCCGCCGTAGGCCTCGATGGGCGGCAGCAGCTCCTTTGTGATGACGTTCTCGGGGTCACTGTAGCGCTCCAGCATGGCCATGTACATGTACTCGTACGCCTTCTGGATATCATAGTTCTCCCTGTCGTTGGCGAACGAGGCTCCCAGCAGCTCCAGAGCCTCGATGCGGCTGTGGACGTCGATATCTGCGTACGTCAGCAGTAGCTCCACCACGTCAGCTTTGCAGCTCTCCGCTGCCACCTTCAGCGGAGTCATGCCGTGCCCGTTCACCACCATGGCGGCCTGACATCGCACCAGCTCTTTGACGATATCCAGATGACCCGCCTCTGCTGCGAAGTGCAGGGCGGTGGCCCCGCAGTGGGCTTTGGCATTGGGGTCCGCCCCCTGCTCCAGCAGGAACTTGACCACGTCTGTGTGGCCCTTGTAGGCGGCGATCATCAGGCAGGTGTTGTTGTACTTGTTGGTGATGCTGATGTCGGCGCTGTTCTCCACCAGGTAGCGGACGATGTCGAGGCGCCCGTCGAAGCAGGCGGCTCGCAGAGGGGTGGAGTTCGTGATGGTGGTGTGGTTAACGTTGGCATGGTGGCTCACCAGCAGACGCACCACCTCGAAGTGTCCCGCCCCTGCTGCACACCACAGCGCCGTGGCCCCGTCGATGACGTAGCTGCAGGAGAGACAGGAGACAGATTCAGGATGTTATACATCAGGGGTCGTCAACGACATTTGTACGAGGGCCAGCTTTTTCCTAAACAGGCACTTTGGGGACCGAACTCTCTAATTAACTAAAGAAATGTTCATAATAGTCTAATTTACATATTTTTGTATATATATTTGTTTTCTTTTAAATGTTCAAATTTTTTTGGCTCCATCTGTGAGATCAGTACCTATACCACAGCCAGCCACAAGGGGGTGACTGAGATATTTTACCTATTCCTGTGGCTTTCAGGATTGTCTAATAGAAAACAGCAGTTTTTGTTTTTTTTTTCTAAATCAAGAATCAACTGAAAATTTTTTTTTTTTAAATTTTCATTCCCATAATTATATTTGTATTCTTTATTCCTATTTCTGAATTTTCATTCTTTTTCCCAATTTTTGATTTTAATTCTTTATTCTGATTTAAATGTTTTTATGTATTCCCTTTTGTAATTTTTCCCCCCATTTTCATATTTCTAATCTTTTCAGTTTTTATTTTTTACACCCATTTTAATGTTTTAAGACTTTATTTCCATTTTAATTCTTTTATTCCTTTTTTATATTTCTAATCTTTGTTTTTAATTTTTATATTTTATTGTTTACTCCCATTTTAATGTTTTTTAGTCTAATTTCTTTTTCATATTTTTATTCCCTTTTTCCATATTTATTATGCCATATTTTTATGCCTTATTCCCATTTTATTATTTTTGTTTTTTACTTGAATTTCTATATTTTTATTCTTTGTTCATATTTAAATGTTTTCATTCTTTATTCCCATTTTAATATTACAATTCTTTATTCACAAAAACATTTTTATTATTCATTCCCAGTTTTTTCAAGAATCTACTGATAGATAAATGTTTTACATAAAATATTGTTAATAGTGACTAACAGGTGGATTTCTAAAAATCAAACATAAAGTCATTAAATTGATTCAGTCTCAGTTGTTTTTGGAGTTGTTTTAATAGCTGTAGGGATTTTATTAAGGAAATAAATAAAACATTCAAAAAACATTCCCAAAATACCACAGCTTTTTTTCTCTAGATTTTTTCCTCAGCACATAATTTGAATTTGATCACATTCTGGGGGCCAGATGGGAAGATATGGGGGCCTGATGTGGCCCCCGGGCTGCCAGTTGATGATCACTGTAATACATCAACAGTGTGTGATGTTTCTGAAGTTAGAGAGTAAAGTCCACAGAAACGGCTCTATAAATCTACTGAGTTTGATATTAAAGCTGTCCGCTTTTATCTAATCTCTGATGGAGGATAATAAACAGGAGCTTTAGGTTCACTGTTTAGGAGCAGAGTCTGCACAGGAGTTAAAAACATCAGAAAAATCAAACGGCATCTGGTAACAGGAATGTCCGTTTTTCAGTTTTGCAAGATTAAAAAAAGTTTGTGGCAAGAAAGCAACCATGGTCACACAGCTTGTGTTTATGAAGGACCGTCACCTCACCAGGCTGACTTCTGGGTGGGAGCTCAACAAACCGGTTTAAGGTTTCTACAGCAGTCGTGTCGATGCCGTCTCTTTTTCTCCAACACCAAAGACACAGTTAGAAAGTTTGGGTTTTCAAACTCAACATTTCTTTATTTAACTACAATCTTCATCTGTGTGCACTCTGCTCACATCTCAGTATTACTCATCATCTTCATTTATTCCAATCAATCTTAGTAAGGGTTAAACCTCAGTTTTCTCGATCCAGGATTTAGGGTTCCCTCATTTAATACTTTAATCTGAAAGTAGGGCTGCTTACAGTTTGTTATCTAGAACTACCTGGGATGGTTGGTGCAGCCTGTGGTGGATTAAACATGAGACTAAAAGACGCTAAATTAAAAAAACACTCATATTGTACTAAAATGATAAATACATTAAAAATGTTAGTGAAAATCTGGCCTTTTTAGAGCAGTATCTCATATTTAGGATTTTTCTTACAGCTTTTATGACCTGCAGCATAGATTATGATAACACAGCTGCTCCAAACTGAGCTGCATGAATGCTGACAAAGACGAGACAGAGAGCACACATAACTCTGATTTTAAGGTCTCTGCATTGGCTGTTTGTTCTAGAACAGACTTTCTCGTCCCTCCTTATTTAATTGATTTGCCTTTACATTAAGAGCCCAGTCGAGCCCTCGGGTCTTCTGTTAACAGTCCCCATAGTCAGAACTAAAGCATATGGTGACGGATCTTTTTCTCAATGTAGTCCCGTCTGTGGATCAGCTCATCTGGACACCTGAGGGCCGCCTCCAATGTTATTGTTTTTAAAAGCAAACTCAATACCGCCCTGTTTAGGCAGGCTGTTTACTAAATTTCATATCACAGAGAGGGAGAATAAGCTAGCGGGTTTTTCAGCGTGAGTACCTCCACTGCTCTGGTGTTTGACTGTGACTTTTCTCCTTCGTGTGGTCTGTTGTGCTGGCTTCTTCCTCTTCATTTGTTGTTTAATGGCAGTTGTGAGCCTCTGGACTGGTGCAAAGGGTGGATATGGTGAGTGAGCACGGCCTAAGGTAGTATCCAAATGAGGAGTAAGGTTACTACAAGACCCTGGACTCATTGTGGATGTGCAAAACCACCAGCAGTCTCCAGGGGTGAAAAAAGGCCCAAATAAAAGAGATGCTGTTGAGTTTGACCTTGGCTGCCTAGTGACACACATGTGTCCTCATGTTTGAGCTTGACTCTGGCTGCCCCCCCCGCCCCCCACATCCCTAGGTCATGGCTCATCAGCCCTGTGATGAATCCTTCGCACCCTACATGCCTAGAATGTATGCACATCAGTATCTCTAGTTTTCACTGTTTACAACAAATTTTGGTCCATTTCTTAGTGTCTCAGTATGAACAGATGGGCCACATTTTATGTAATTATGCATCAATTTAACAACTTAGTTCATGATTCAGACTAGGGCTGGGCAATTCATTGCAAATTTGATTAAATTGCAATATAGCCTGCTGCAATTTTCAAATCACAGAAGTTAGAGTATATCTTTAATCTGAACTATGTGTTAAAACACCGACTTAAAACTGTTTTTTTGCAGCAGAGATGTTATGCATTACACACTATACACTCATTAAGGTTCCATTTTTAAAGAATATTCTACAAAACACCTACTTTCTTCATTTTTGTATATTTTTCTGATTAAATATGAGGACGACATAAAAATCATCACTCCATTCAATACAGTAGTTCATATCCATTTGCAATACGAGTCAAAATCATTACAATTTTTTTTTTTTATTTCAGCCCTACTTTCATGTAATATTATGTTGGTTAAAGTATAGAATGATTTACTACTTGTGTTTGTTGGAAAATGCAAAAATATGAAAGATAGGGAGCTTAAGGAATAATCGCATATCAAATCACAATATTGGGGAAAACTGTAATCAGATTATTTACCTAAATTATTCAGACCACATCAAACTAAGTGAAGGCATCACAATGTCCTTAGTACTTGTACTCATTAACATTTTACATGATTTACTGTGATTTTACAGCACGATATTAGCCTCTCATTAAAGGAGCTGATAGGTGAATGTGGAGGACAGAGTAGAGCAGACTGTTAATAGTGATGCAGGACATTATCCCCTGTATCTGCAGATATTAGCTTAAAAAAATTAGTTAACTGTATCGGCAGATTTCTGCCAATATTTTGGCAATAAAAATGTGCATCTATCAGCTGTGAATACTGGCCGTACAAACAAACGAAAGGAGAAGAGACGAGTTTAAGGCAGGAACAACAGACCTACTTCAGGGGAAGTCTCTTCCTTTATTCATCATCATTCCTTAAACTTAAAGGTCTGTTTAAAATACTGGGATGTGTTCATTTTTGCATCCTAAAAATGTTACTATTGAAATATTATACAAGGTTTTGAATTTCCCTCAGGGTTAAAAAAGTATCTATCTATCTATCTATCTATCTATCTATCTATGAACTGTGTGTTTTGTGAAGTGTGGTTTTAGGTTGAAATTAGGGCTGAACCATTTGGGAAAAGAAACTAATCGTGATCTTTTCACCCAATGATTGCGACTGCAATTCAACATGTGATTATTCTTCAGGTTCCTCATCTGATAAACCATTCTATATAATAACACACAAAGCTATTTCCCCCAGAAATTTATATCCAATCTCCAAAAATCTACAAATAAATGTTCAAAAATTGAAAGAAAATAACTAAAAATAAAAAACCTGCCCCATCACCCAAAAAATGTCGAATTAATTCTTCAAATTTTCTTAAAAAGACTAAAAGAAGAAAAAAAATGAAAGCAGCTTTGTAAAAATTTACAGAAAAATTTCTCAAATTTTCATGAATTTAAAAAGGTTTCAAAGCTAATCCCCCCAGAAAATTTTCTAAACAAATTTCCAAAGAAATTCAAATCGAATTCCCAAAAATTAACATATAAATTAATCAAATTTTCAAGACGATACCTTAAATTTTCAAAGCAAATTTCCCCCAAAATTCAAATCAAATTCCTAAAAAATGTCAAAATAAATTTATTAAATTTCCGCAAAAATATCTAAAAATTTCTAAGCAAAAATCCCCCAAAATTCAAATCAAAAATGTCTTATTGCAATTATTTTGTCCTATATTGCAAATTTAATATGAATTGTAATGACGAGAATGATGATTTTATGGATTTCTTATTTTGAAGAAGACAAAAATATACAAGGAAAGCAGGAACTTTTGTCAATTATTCTAGAAAATATTGACACATATTGAATGTTTGCATGATGTGTCGAGCAAAACACCTCTGCTTAAAAAAATATATTAAACTGCTATTTTAAAACACATTTCAGGTCAAAGAAATATTAAACCAGGGGTGTCAAACTCAATCACAGCAGGGGCTGGATTCTGAACTTGGGTCTAACCTGAGGGCCTAACAGGGTCGATATTTAACCATAAAATGTCAACCTTATTTTCACCAGAATTGAATTATGGGGGTAAAAAACTTGGCATTGATGATAAATGACTTTGCGATTAAAAGGTGAACATGATAAGTTAAAAACTCAAACTCTGAGATAAAAAGTCAAACTTAGAAGTTTAAAAGGTAAAACGTGACATTTAAAGTCAAAATAATGTTTTTAAAAGGCAAAATATGAGAAAACCATGAATTTGAAGTCTCAGAAACTGAGATAAAATTTTCCATAATATTTTTTAACAGTCAAAGTATGAGGTAAACATGGAAATCATGAGTTTCTAATGTCAAAATATGAAATAGAATTAAAAATCATGCGTTTTTAAGGTAAAAAAAAAAAAAAAGAGATCGAATTTAAAGTTAGGAGTTGAAAAAGGTCAAAACGTGAAATAGTCAAAATCATGATTTAAAAAGGTAAAAAAAAACTGAGCTAAGTTAAAAATTACAAGTTTTGAAGGTAAAAACATGAGATAAAAGTTAAAAATCATGATTTTAAAAGGTCTAAATAGGATTTAAAATTCTAAATTATTAATGTAAAAGGTGAAAATATGAAATAAAAAGTCAAAAACATAACTTTTAGTTATAACTGTGAGATGCAAAATTGAAAATATAGAAAAAACACTGATTTCTTCCCCCTGACTTTTTTTTTATTATTATTTTTTCTGTTTACTTTTTCTAATTTTTATGACTCAACAATGATATTATAAATCATCAAGGTTAAGTTTACATTTTTACACTGGAGGAAATCTGCAGACCTCATACTGATGGGACAGTTATAATAAAAATACGTGATCTGGTAAGCCGGGTAGAGCTGTACCATGGGCCGGATTTGGCCCCCAGGCCTTGAGTTTGACACCCGTGTATTAAACCCTCTGCCATTTGAAAACTGCAGTAGGTCATGTTGCAATTTAATCTACATTTTGATTAAATTCCCAGCCCTAGTATTGATTTCTGATTGCTATCAGTTGTATGTTGTAAATATCAGCACGTCAGATATATCGTATCGTATCGTTTAATATCGTTTAATATCAATTTGAACCGCGGCATTGTCGATGATAAGGTGAAGAGTCTCTGATGGACATGAAGGTATTTAGACCTAATGTTGGCGCTTTTATGGTATTACTGAGTCCTGCCTGTACTCGGTACCAGAGTTCTTATTCACACAGGTACCTGGACTGAAGAGTAGAACCTGTCAGCTCTTACCCGTCAAACCGGACCGTGCCGGTCTGTTCCGTGTCCACTCGGTAGTGGTCCAGCAACAGTCGGACCACCTTGTCGTGTCCGTTCCGGGCAGCGATGATGAGCGGGGTGGACCTCTGCCCGGCCAGCTGGGTCACATAGCTGAGCAGGTACCGGGTCTCCGTCTCCGAGTGGTTCAGCAGCAGAGCAGCCAGCGTCAGGACTCTGCCTTCACTGGCTGCCTTATACACGTACCCGGCCAGAGACTCCATGTGAGCCCGACAGACCGCCAGGCCCTCGGCTTTCCTCTCTGCTGGAGCCCGCAGTGCCTCCACAGCGAGGAGGCTCCCATTAAAAAGTCCAGCCCGGCCCCAGGACACACATGAAACGGGGAGATTCTCCGTTCTGACCGCAGGAGAAACGCTTCCGACCCGGGCTAGGGAGGCTCTGAAGCGGCCGATCTGTCTGGCTCGGAGGGAGTCCAGGTTCGAGGTGTCTGGGTTTCGGTGTCCGGGTATCGCGGAGAGCTACCCGGTTAGCTCGATGCTAATGTTAGCTAACAGTTCAATAAACAGGAACGTCAGCGCTGAAAATCCGGTTGTTTCAACTCTTTTCTTTGTTTTCGACGTTAACGTTCACCTTCTTTGGCTCATTCTGTCGGAAAAACGGAGAAAGAATAAAATATTTCCAAAACAAACGACAACACTTTCACCTTTCGCTATCTAATGATTTGCCGGAAGTTCCAGTTCTACGGTAAAATACGTCCGTCGAAACAGTCCCAATGTAGGAGTTCCACTTCCGTGTCTTTCTGCTACGACACAAAAACTGACTGGATAAGACGTAAATAAATAAAACATCTGACACATCTTTTATTAAAGAAGAATATGAACATATGTAATGTGTAATGGTTTATGAGTTTATGCTCTTGACCTATCAAAGGTCAAAATATGATACAAAAAGTAAAAATTATGAATTTTAAATCTCAAAATATGGGAAAAATGGAAATCATGTTTTCAAAAGTCAAAATATGATGTTAAAAAGCCAAAGTAAGGAGTTGAAAAGGTCAAAATATGACTTAAAATTTAAAATTGTGAATCTAAAAGATAAAATGTGACATATAAAACCAGAAATCTGAGTTGAAAAGGTCAAAGCATGAAATGAAAGTCAAAATCATAAGTTTGAGTCGTAATCTTGAGATGCAAAATTCAAAATATGAAATAAAACACAAATTAATTTTTTCTCCCACATTCATGACGTTTTATCTAATTTTTCTTACTCTTTACTTTTTCAGATTTTTATGTGTTAACAAGGATATTTTAAAATCTTCACGGTAAAGTTTACATTTTTATACTGGAGGAAATCTGCAGACCTCAGACTGGGGGGTCAGTTAGAATACTAATATGATCTTGTGGGCCAGATATAATTGTTCCATGGGCCGGATTTGGCCCCCGGGCCTTGAGTTTGACACCTGTGCTCTACTGTGATTATCTGACAGATTAATGCTGCCTAATAAAAAGTCTGAGAGGAGATTTATACAGATTACAGGATTATCTGCAGCTGGATCAGCACCGAGGCTGTGAAATTATTCTGCTTTGTTTCAGTCTGATGTGAGGACTCATGATGAGGGAAATATCACTGAAGAGGGTTTTTAATGCAGACCAACCAAGATAAATGATCCTGCCACTGATTAAAGGTTATTTCACTAAAATATTAGGAGAGGAAGGAGACGGGGAAGGAGGGATGCAGCCGCCACGGAAGAGACAGACGTCAGCTCTGCGTGCTGCAGCTTTCATGTGCAGGTGCGTGAGATGGATGTTTCATCATCAATTCAACCTTTAATCAGATGTTCTCATCGTCTATAATCACAGCAGTTTAATGTTTAAATACCATCAGATGTTCTGCTTTCACAATTCTGACCTCAAAGCTCAGAAAACGTCCTATTCCTTTATTATCATACTGATGTTTGTGTCTTTGGAGGTTGTTGGCTCTAAAGACAACAACTGTACCGCTCATTCACTCTGTCCAGGGTTGTTATGATGCAGCATTAATCCACTCAGTACCCCATCAGGACAAAGTCAAAACACAATGTTAGCTTTATTTTTGCAAATGCATCAAAAATAAAAACCTGAACTATCACAGTGACACCAGTATTTCAATCAGTGTTACTCAACCAAAGGGCCAAACTGATGAAAAATACCTCTACAAGAGCCACAATCTAAAAGGTGAAGCAAAAACAGCTTGAACTACAATAACAATAGGTTAAAAGTGGCAAACATGGTCAAAAAGCAACAAAAACGGTTGAAAAGGGGTGAGAATTGGTCAGAAAGTAGCAAAAAATGGGTGAGAAGTGGCAACAAAATGAGTTGTAGGTGTTGGCAGTCAAGAGTGGCAAAAATGGTCAAAACATAGGAAACAGGTGGTATTTAGTAGCAAAAGGTAGCTGAAATGGGTGAAAAGGGGTGAAAAGGGGCAAAAATGGGATAAAGTGGCAAAAAGAAGTGGCAAAAACAGGCAAATATAAGGAAGCAAGTGGTATTTAATGGCAACAGGTAGCCTACATGGGTGAAAAAGGACAAAAATGGGATAAAAGTGGCAACAGGAAGTGGCTAAAATGGGCAAAAACTAGGAAAAAGTGGTATTTAATGACAAAAGTTAGCTTAACTGGGTGAAAACTGGGAGAAAAAATGGTGAAAAAAAGGCAAAAAAGGGGTAAAAAGTTACAAAAAACATGTCAAAATGGGTACAAATTTGGGTAAAAGGTGGCATTTAATGACAAAACATAGCTTAAATGGATGAAAAGTGGTGAAACGGGGCAAAAATGGGATATAGTGGCAAAAAGAAGTCACAAAAACAGGCAAATATGAGGAAGCAAGTGGTATTTAATGGCAACAGGTAGCCTATATGAGTAAAAAATGACAACAAAAATGGTGTAAAGGGGCAAAAAATGAGTAAAAGGTTGCAAGAAAATGTCAAAATGGGTACAAATGTAGGAAAAGGTGGTATTTATTGACAAAAGGTAGTTTAAATGGGTGAAAAGTGGCAAAAAAGGGGAAAAAAGGGCAAAAAAGTTTCATTGTTTTAAGGGTTTCTGGGGTAATGATATTTAAATGCAGACATAAAAGAGATCATCACAGATAATCACACGTTGAGTATCAGGGATTTGGAGCTTCTCCTCAGTTCTTAGTTGAAGCTTCAGCAGAGATTACAGCCTCCAGTCTTATCAAACATGGCCGACAAGCTTTGGGGGATTTTCTGCCATTCTTCGTCTCAGGGTGGACGGGGACCGTCAGTGGACAGGCGTGTTCAGGTCTCTGACATGTTGGACAGGGTTCAGGTCTGGTCTGTCCACGCTCTCTCAGACTTTCACAGAGTTGTCCCTCCTGTTGTCCTGGATGTGGTCTCAGGGTCACTGTCATGATGGAAGGAGAACTTCTGAGCACGAGGGAACAGGTTTTCACAGAGATCTCCGGACTTTCCCTCAACCCTGACCTGTAACCCAGTCCCTGCTGCTGAGAAACACCCCTACAGCATGATGCTGCCACCACCATGCATCACTGTTGGGTTGAGTGGGGCCTGGTTTCCTGTGGTGGGCTGCAGTGATGGCTGTCCTCCTGGGACGTTGTCCCGTCCTCGCCCAGGATCTCTGGATCTCAGTCAGAGTCTAGAAACCTTCTGTTTTCTTCTTCTGCAGTCGCTCTGTCAGTTCTGCAGAGATGGACCCGGTCCTGTCGTCAAAGCCTCGCTTCCACTTCGATCTCTGGCTCTGCTTCACAATCCAGAACTGGATCCTGGATGTGGGACAGCCTGTTGCTATGGTAACCAGACTCTATATATATATATATATATATATATATATATGAAATTTAAGGCTGATAGGACACATTCTTTGATCTCATTAACGTTGAGTGACCTTTTTGCTAGTGAGCAAAAACAAAAATATCTATGAAATACAGAAAATAAATGTCAGCACCCTGAGAATTTCTCTTTTTACTTTTTTGGTGAAAAAGTAAAAAAAAAAAATAGATAGCAGTACTTGGGTTGTAAAGACCTTTTTTATGAAAAGTTTGGTATCTTTGTATATGATGACAAATATTTATAATATTTCTAAATAAGCCATATCATAACTGTTGTATTAAACTAACAGCTTTATTTAATTCCTTAGTGATTTATTTTAGTGTGACTTATATAGAACATAAAAGTAGTTTTTTGCTTAGATTTTCAAGGTTTCCAAAATATCATCTAAAGTCAGAAAATCCTCAACAGAACGTACAGAAAATGATTCTGAAGCGTTACTGAAATCTTAAACCGATTTCAGCCTAACTAATTTATTTTTTAAACTTTCTTTTGAGACACAAAAATCTGATTTATGAGGCCAAGAGAGCAGCAGAAGATGTTTCACACATTTAACCAAGTCTTTTAAAGGAGCAGGTCATTAAATCTGTGTTTTCTCTTCAGATCCTCCTCCCTGCAGGCTGGCTTCCCCTGAACCGTCCCAGTATTTCTGATTATCTCCACTTCCTGTTCGCCGTCAGCGCTCCGCTCCTTCTGCTCAAAGTAATGGAGAAATAAAACATCGCAGCACATAAACCAGGAATAAACTCCAACAGAGCTTTCCTTCTGATGATTCTGATTGTTATTATGAACGCAGATGCTTGAACGCAGCCCCAGGAAGCTGCCTCGCCTCGCCATCCACCTCAGCATCATCTCTGTCGTCATGGGAACCAGCTTCCACCTGGTGGCTGACTCCATCACCCGACGGCTCCTTCTGATTGGCTACCAGCTTCACCTGCCGGTCCGAGAGAATCCGCTGATGCAGGAGCTGCGTCCGCCCTCGCTGGTGGGTCTGACTCCCTTTTTAACTAAATCTATCAATAATTAACGAGTCAAAGCTCATCATTAATATCTCCTATTGATCAGGCTTTAACCCTCAGGCATCACTAGGGACATTTTTGTTGTTGATTTTAACCCTTCAAATGCCAGTTTGATTACAGGATGGTCATATTTTTTCTAAAAAACACACAAAACATTGATTATGTTCCAGAATACTAATGGGGGGGGGGTTGAATCAGTCCTGGGTATGTCCAACATTAGCCAAAATACTGACTTTGATGCATTTTTAGTTTTTGTGTAGCATCTGATTTAAAATTGACTACACTTGGGAGTCATTAAGGCCAAAAACGTCCCATTGACTCCCATTCAAACCACATTTTTTGATCTTTAAGTAATCAAACTGGCATTTATAGGGTTAAAATCCTCACAATGATTGAATGTTTGGTAGTTTTGAGCACAGCTGATATTGTTCAACAGATTTCTGCAAAAAAAAAAAAAAAAAAAACAGAAAAAACCATGAATCTGTTGAGTTTTTATAGCAGTTTTTTGAAGTGGACATTTTTGTCCTTGATGGCTTTAAAGGGGAGTGAACTAGAGTGATGCCTGAGGGTTCATAGGTGGAGGCTAAAATCTTAAATATCTATGAATGTCTTATTTCAGGTCGATATTTTTGAGCTCCTGTTCTACTTGGATGATTCTCTCGGTCATCTCATGTGGTAAGAAACCTTCTAGTTTATGATTTACAGAACATATTTACTGAAGAATTCAGCCATTTTTAATATCTAAAATGTTTTTACTCATTTATTGTGCTTATCTGGCATTTTAATAATGATGAATTGTCCTGGTTTCATTCCATGTTTCCTAATTTATAACTATCCTCTGCCTCCAGGGAAGATTCATTCATATATGTGTACCTTTAGATGTTCTCCTGAGATTTAAACCATAAATGGTGATGGATGTGCAGATTTCTTACTCTGAATATTAGAATGAAACTATGCAGGGAAAATCTAAAATACAAGTGAATGCATTAGAAATGAAAGAGTTAAACACCTCCTGTAAGGTGTGTTCCTCCCTGTCGTCTCCTGCAGGTACGTCCCTCTCTTCCTCATCCTCTTCCTCTTCTTTAGCGGTGCTTTCTGTCACAGGAAACAGGAGGAGAAGATCCCTCCAGCAGGATGGATGCTACTGGCTCCCAGCACTGCCTACTACTGGTCAGACTGCTTCACTGCAGCTGCACACACACACACGCACACACACACTCATGTCCACGCTCGGCCTCAGTTTTAGTCTCTGTCAAAGCAGAAAGGCAGCATTGTTCTGCTTGCAGTGATACTCAGGTGTTTCAGACCTCTGTAGAAATGTTTAAGGGTCTAAATTAAAGCTGTTGAGTTTATTCAGTCATTTAGAGCATGGTCATGACTGTCTGCAGCATGATGGATCTCTGCGTCTGCTGTTTCAGCCTCACTCTGTGATCATAAATGTGTGACCATGTCACCGAGGAGATCCTCACAGCTCCAGTGTCAGTGTTGTTTATTTAGTTTGTTCATAGCGCCTGCGTCACAGGAGCAGGAGGCTGATTTCTGCTGGAGTGTGAGTCTGATGTTAGAGCAGACACCTGTGAGTGTTTCTCAGATATCAGCTGATCTGAGAGTGTAACTACGCTCTGATGGATGATACTCCAACACCTGAGGCTCTCAGCAGTCACTAATAATTGATCAGGTCGCTCTCAGGTGTTGCTGACTAATTACTTTATTGATGGAGGAGCAGCCAGAGCCCAGAGCAGCAGGGTCAGAGACAGACACTCAGATCAGTCCTTTATATTAGCAAAACTGAATTTAAGTTTGGGTTCATGTCTTTAACTCGGTGTCTGCTTCTAAACGTCATCCTCAGTCTCTCAGCTGTGCTGCCTTCATCGTCTGAGGATGATGATTTTTAACTGGTGCAGAGAAGAGGAGCTCTGATCCTCCCGAAAATGACAGAAAATTGTAGAGAAACAAGATTAGTTTGCTTGATTTGATTGGACTTTTAAATTCTCCCTCCCCCTTCTTCATTTCTCCTTTTTCTCATTGCTGCCCCTTTAAATAAATTCACTGTCTACGTTATTTGTTCACTATTAAGAGAGATTTTTCCTTTTTGCTACTGATATATTGGTCTCAAATAAGGTGGTCAGCATTAATGCATTAATCAAGATTAATCAAAGTCCATAATTAGCAGACATAGAATTTTTAGTAAATTGCAATTATTGCAAGATCTTTTGCCCATTTCTTCGGTTAACCAACACATCATTTTCCTTTTTCCGTGGCTGAGTTGATGGAGATGTTGATACCCAGATTTCTTTGTTTTCTTTCAAAATAAAAGCAGGCCTGTATCCAGAAGGATGTCGTTTACCTTCAGTTTAAGACAGAACAACAATAAAAAAACAAACAGTTTCAAGTGCAAAATAGTGGAAATTGAGAATTTCTAAAGGGTTTAAAAGTTGAATCACTGACAGCCTTGGTTTAGATAAATGAGCCAATCACAGCCCTCCTCTCTCTCTCTCATCAGGTTCCTCATCACTGAGGGTCAGACCTTCATCCTCTTCATCTTCACAGTGTTCGCCATGACCGCCACAGTGATGCACCAGAGGAGGCGGGGCTTAGTGCCTGACAGCAACGGCCTCTTCATGCTCTACAGGTGTGCAGAAACCACATTCTAGTATTCTAGCTACCACATCCTCCATGAGTTTATTCGAGAGCTCATTTCATGTGAATAAAACCGTGTCTGTGCTCCGTCCAGCTTCTATGGCGCTCTGGTCCTGGTGGCGGTCTGGGTGGCGTATCTGTGGAATGATGCCGTCCTGCGGAGGAAACATCCCGGGCTGATCTACGTCCCCCAGCCTCGAGCCGTCTACACGCTCCACCTCCAGAACAAAAAGACGTAACAGGACCCCTCCCACCTCGCCTAAAAAAAGACTCTGATCAACCCATGACGGCCCAGACAGAGGGTCTCACCTGCAGCCAGGAGAGTGTGGATTTACACCGATCTGTTTGTGACTTTCAAGACTCTCTGGGAAAAAATCACTAAAGGTCAATGTGGAAAACTGACTCTGTGGGTCTGTCAGCTGTAGGAAAACATAACCAATGACAGTCCGGGACGTCCCACGACCACGATTCAGCAAGACTGGCCTGTTTTTCTAACCTGCCCCTCCCACTCAGCCTGTACCGGCCAGGAAGCTAGGCTATCCGGGCTAACAGATCGGTGGTTTCTCTGGAATTTAGCGAGTGTTTGGCCGACATTGGCCCCCAAACAATGTCACCTTAAACGCACGCACTATGGAACATTTTTGAAGCGTTTTATTTTTACCCAGAAAGCCTCTGTGTTCTTGTCTGTACTCTACAAAGTGAACTTCGACTACCGGTACGTGCTCTTGCATTGGCAAAAACACAGATGGCTTCTGGGTAAAAAAATAAAACACTTGAAAAATAGTAAGAAGTTTTGAGCTAACATTGATTTTTGGCCCATTTTTACCAAATTCTCGCTGAATTCCTGGGAGAAACTGAACCAATCTGTTAGCCTGGATAGCCTAGCTTCCTGGCCAGTACAACCAGTAAGTCCTCCTTAAAGGGGCAATGCTCACTAAATCACTGCAGGCCAAAGCCACTACACTGCTAGGTACCTTATACCAGTGGTCCTCAACCTTTTCAGCCCGTGATCCCCAAAATAAAGGTGCCAGGGACCGGGGACCCCCGCCGAACCTGAAGGTGGTTGAACACGGCCATTCAAGAATAGTCATGTGGAGACAAGGCCGCACATAAGGGGGGTAAAAGGGAGGGCTTTCTGGAGCCGAGACAAATCTGGGGCCCATGGAGGTCAGAAAAATCCTGATCCATTATAAAGTTAAGCTGTGACACCCATATTCTATATTAACGACTCTCATCTAAGAAACAAATGTCTTTTTTTAGTCATTTGTGTAGTAAGTAGCCTTCTTAAGAATCCAAATCCCTTTAGTTAGTACGCATTAAAATGGGTTAGAAGTGCTAAAATGGGTTAATAATGGCAAAAAGGTTTTAAAAAAGTGGTGAAAATGGACATAAACAGTGTTAAAAGTGGCTGAAATGGCTTTAAATTGGCAAAAATGTGTGGAAATTTGGTGAAACGGGATGATAAATGGCTTTAAACTGGCAAAAAAGCATTACCTAAAAAAGAGAAAATGGGCAGGTATAGGCAGAAATTGGTTAAACTAGCAAAAATGGGCACATCAGATGGTGAAATTTGGGTAAAATGGGAAAAATTGGGTGTAAAAATTAGTAAAAAACAAAAGAGGGGGGTTAACAGTGGCAATGATGGGTCAACAGAGGAAACATTAGGCTTAAGTGGCAAGAACTGGTTTAGAAGTGGCAAAAACAGGCAGAAAAATGGTGGAAAGAGTTCAAGACTGAAAAAAATAGGTGTAAAATGGTAAAAATGTGTTAAAATTGGAGGGAAAATTGGTTAAAATTCGTGTAAAGTGGTAACAGTGTGATTTGACAAATATTCTTAGTTTTTGTAGGGAATCAGGGGACCCCTCAGTGTCTCGCCACCCCCAAGGTTGAGAACCACTGCCTCATACAACCCAACCTCAGAAACACTGAAATGTCCCTTTAAAGGGCCGTCCTACTTCATAAATCAGGGTTAACCCAGCACCCGCTGGAGGGGAGGCTGGTTCATGGGTGATGGTGGAGATCTGGACCAGGGTGGAGACAGTGAGTCTGGATGTGATAAGGTCTCATTGGAGGAGGGGCCGACGATCCTCCCAGCCCGTCAGTGTCATGTAAATAAACCTCAAACATCAGGTTTAGTAGAGCTGGGCGTGGTTCTGTTTAACAGGCGTCAGGTCTATGGAGCTACTGTTGTTACAAAACAGACAAACGTAAATCTCTACCCGGTCTTTGTGTGAATGGATTTGTTTTAAAGAGAGGTCTCAGCAGAAAATGGGCCGTTAGGAACCCCACACACATCTAGCTGAGGTCATTGTGACACCTTCAGGCACCTTAAAGGGGACTACCAACTCACTTCCTGTGATTCCAGCCTAAATCATGACTCCGCCTCCTCCTCGCTGACGCTGGTGGGACATCCACCAACCATCCAGAACTCCATCCATCTGGACAAGGGGGTCAAACTCAATCACAGCAGGGGCTGGAGTCTGGATTCAGGTCTGACCTGAGGGCCTAACAGGGTCGCCTTTTTAACCTAAACTGTCAACCTCATTTCACCAGTAATAAAATATGAAAAAAAAACAGCACTTTTTTACATTTAAAAAATTAAAAGATCAGTTTAAAGGAGAAAAATAAATTTGTTAGTTTGAAAAGGTCAAAAAATGATGCTGAAATTGAAAAATATTGTTTTTTTAATGGTAAATATCTTAGAAAATCAAAATCATGAGTTTTAAAGGTCAAAATATGAAATAAATTTTGTCATTGTGAAATTAAAAATCAAAATTTGATTCAAAATTTTAAACTGAGTCTAAAAGGTCAAACTATGGGATTATGAAGTCAAAGTTTGGAGTTGAAAATGAGATAAAATACAAAATAATTGGTTAAAAATGTCAAAATATGAATTAGAAAATTAAAATTACGAATCTTAAGGCTCAAAATATTATTTGAGAAATCAAAATTATGAGTTGAAATGCTCAAAGTACGAAATAAAAAGTCAAAATCCTACATTTGAGTCTGAATTGTGAGATACTAAATTGAAAATATGAGATTAAAACACAGTTTTTCCCACATTCCTTATCTAAATATTTTTACTCCTGACTTTTTCAGATTTTATGACCTCAGACTGATGGGCCAGTTAGAACAGAAATATGAGATCATCTTGTGGGCCGGATTTAACTGTTCCACGGCCGGATTTGGCCCCCGGGCCTTGAGTTTGACACCCGTGATCTGGACCATCCAGTGTAGCACCAGAGGATCACTGTTTGAACATGAGTCCTCATGTATCTCTGACTAGGTATGATGCCTATTTCAGGCGTTTCCCCTGCAGAGAGATCTCTCTCCCATCGTGATGAAGCCTGTGACCTGGTTAATAATGAGGAACGACCTCGTTAGGAAGTCTCCCTTTAATTGGACTCACCTGGCAGATTAGCGAGCACACCTGTCTGAGTCTGATGGCAAAGCAGAGGAGGAAGATTTTGTGATTTTGAATATAAATATAAGTATAAAAGTTTTCTGAGCTCCACAAACACCTCTGAGCTTTTGCATAAATTGTTTCTCCTCCATGAAGCTCTGTTAGAGAAAATAAAAATGATGGAGCAGAAATGATCCTCTCATACAAAGCTGCATTAATTCTACACTCTGAGATGATTTATTAATATTTCAGTTTTTAGCGACCTTCATGGCCCCAGAGGAAAACTGTTTAAACTGCAGAGAGAACACGATTTTAAAATTCTATCCATGAGGCGTTTCTGAATAAAAATGTGAATAATTAACTCTAAACTCATCCTCACTGGCTTCCTTTCTCTCTGATTTCCTCTCTTTCTGTCCACAGCTCTCCTCATCTTCAATATTTGTGTTCAGTGAATCTAAAACTCACAGTCGAGCCTTTTTGGGAGGAAAACCTCAATATTTCTGCTGACTAAGCAGATAAAGGTCTGTCTCTTTCCAAACAGCTGACAGTGTCAGTTCTGTGGATCAGACATGCTCTGTGGACTTTAATCATTCATATTTAAACATGGAGGTGATGCACAGAGTAACAGCCGTACTCTGGCACTGAAACAGTCAGACAGGAACGACTCTCACCCCGCTCACTAGGGACAGGAGGAAGTGCAAAGTATGGATTTAAATCAGTGGTTTCCAGACTTTTTTCACCAAAGGTACACCTAAGGGCCCTTTGGCCTAAATGTTGAAAAACGCACACTACAGGGCCCATGGGAGGCAAAACATGTGCTTAAGTGCCCTCTTTAGAGCCAAAACACGCTAAAGTGCCCTCTTTAGAGCCAAAACAAGCTAAAGTGCCCTCTTTAGAGCCAAAACAAGCTAAAGTGCCCTCTTTAGAGCCAAAACACATGCTAAAGTGCCCTCTTTAGAGCCAAAACACGCTAAAGTGCCCTCTTTAGAGCCAAAACAAGCTAAAGTGCCCTCTTTAGAGCCAAAACACATGCTAAAGTGCCCTCTTTAGAGCCAAAACACATGCTAAAGTGCCCTCTTTAGAGCCAAAACATGCTGAAGTGCCCTCTTTAGAGCCAAAACACATGCTAAAGTGCCCTCTTTAGAGCCAAAACACACACTAAAGTGCCCTCTTTAGAGCCAAAACACGCTAAAGTGCCCTATTTAGAGCCAAAACACATGCTAAAGTGCCCTCTTTAGAGCCAAAACACACACTAAAGTGCCCTCTTTGGAGCCAAAACACATGCTAAAGTGCCCTCTTTAGAGCTAAAACACATGCTAAAGTGCCCTCTTTAGAGCCAAAACACGCTAAAGTGCCCTCTTTAGAGCCAAAACACATGCTAAAGTGCCCTCTTTAGAGCCAAAACACATGCTAAAGTGCCCTCTTTAGAGCCAAAACACATGCTAAAGTGCCCTCTTTAGAGCCAAAACACACGCTAAAGTGCCCTCTTTAGAGCCAAAACACACGCTAAAGTGCCCTCTTTGGAGCCAAAACACACGCTAAAGTGCCCTCTTTAGAGCCAAAACACACGCTAAAGTGCCCTCTTTAGAGCCAAAACACATGCTAAAGTGCCCTCTTTAGAGCCAAAACACACGCTAAAGTGCCCTCTTTAGAGCCAAAACACATGCTAAAGTGCCCTCTTTAGAGCTAAAACACATGCTAAAGTGCCCTCTTTAGAGCTAAAACACATGCTAAAGTGCCCTCTTTAGAGCCAAAACACACGCTAAAGTGCCCTCTTTGGAGCCAAAACACATGCTAAAGTGCCCTCTTTAGAACCAAAACAAATGCTAAAGTGCCCTCTTTAGAGCTAAAACACATGCTAAAGTGCCCTCTTTAGAGCCAAAACACACGCTAAAGTGCCCTCTTTAGAGCCAAAACACACGCTAAAGTGCCCTCTTTAGAGCCAAAACACACGCTAAAGTGCCCTCTTTAGAGCCAAAACACATGCTAAAGTGCCCTCTTTAGAGCCAAAACACACGCTAAAGTGCCCTCTTTGGAACCAAAACACATGCTAAAGTGCCCTCTTTAGAAACAAAACACATGCTAAAGTGCCCTCTTTAGAGCTAAAACACATGCTAAAGTGCCCTCTTTAGAGCCAAAACACATGCTAAAGTGCCCTCTTTAGAGCCAAAACACACGCTAAAGTGCCCTCTTTAGAGCTAAAACACATGCTTAAGTGCCCTCTTTAGAGCCAAAACATGCTGAAGTGCCCTCTTTAGAGCCAAAACACATGCTAAAGTGCCCTCTTTAGAGCCAAAACACACACTAAAGTGCCCTCTTTAGAGCCAAAACACGCTAAAGTGCCCTCTTTAGAGCCAAAACACATGCTAAAGTGCCCTCTTTAGAGCCAAAACACACGCTAAAGTGCCCTCTTTAGAGCCAAAACACATGCTAAAGTGCCCTCTTTAGAGCCAAAACACATGCTAAAGTGCCATCTTTAGAGCCAAAACACACGCTAAAGTGCCCTCTTTGGAGCTAAAACACATGCTAAAGTGCCCTCTTTAGAGCCAAAACACACGCTAAAGTGCCCTCTTTAGAGCCAAAACACATGCTAAAGTGCCCTCTTTAGAACCAAAACACATGCTAAAGTGCCCTCTTTAGAGCTAAAACACATGCTAAAGTGCCCTCTTTAGAACAAAAACATGCTAAAGTGCCCTCTTTAGAGCCAAAACACACGCTAAAGTGCCCTCTTTAGAGCCAAAACACACGCTAAAGTGCCCTCTTTAGAGCCAAAACACATGCTAAAGTGCCATCTTTAGAGCCAAAACACACGCTAAAGTGCCCTCTTTGGAACCAAAACACATGCTAAAGTGCCCTCTTTAGAACCAAAACACATGCTAAAGTGCCCTCTTTAGAGCTAAAACACATGCTAAAGTGCCCTCTTTAGAGCCAAAACACACGCTAAAGTGCCCTCTTTAGAGCCAAAACACACGCTAAAGTGCCCTCTTTAGAGCCAAAACACGCTAAAGTGCCCTCTTTAGAGCCAAAACACATGCTAAAGTGCCCTCTTTAGAGCCAAAACACACGCTAAAGTGCCCTCTTTAGAGCCAAAACACACGCTAAAGTGCCCTCTTTAGAGCCAAAACACACGCTAAAGTGCCCTCTTTAGAGCCAAAACACATGCTAAAGTGCCCTCTTTAGAGCCAAAACACGCTAAAGTGCCCTCTTTAGAGCCAAAACACACGCTAAAGTGCCCTCTTTAGAGCCAAAACACACGCTAAAGTGCCCTCTTTAGAACAAAAACATGCTAAAGTGCCCTCTTTAGAGCCAAAACACACGCTAAAGTGCCCTCTTTAGAGCTAAAACACATGCTTAAGTGCCCTCTTTAGAGCCAAAACACATGCTAAAGTGCCCTCTTTAGAGCCAAAACACGCTAAAGTGCCCTCTTTAGAGCCAAAACACGCTAAAGTGCCCTCTTTAGAGCCAAAACACGCTAAAGTGCCCTCTTTAGAGCCAAAACACATGCTAAAGTGCCCTCTTTAGAGCCAAAACACGCTAAAGTGCCCTCTTTAGAGCCAAAACACACGCTAAAGTGCCCTCTTGGGTGGAAAAAACACACTAAACTCCAGAAGGCCATCAGGACCAAGAAATACTATGAAACATCACTGTTACATGACTTTTATGTTGGGCCCTTTTTGATCTATTCTGAGCCAGAACTATATCTGACAGAACCAGTTTGGATTATCTGGTGCTAATATGGTGTTAAAATGCACTAGAATACAGGAAATGGCATCTACTTCATTGAAAATGTTCTGGCGCCCCCCTGTGGAGGCTCGCCTTACATGGTAAAAACTATTCAAATAAAGTCAGAAATAGAAGCGTGGGGGCAGCAGGACTCAGGATCCAGCTGAGCTCAGTGAGATTGATCATAACTCTGAAAAGTTTCTGAGACTTTTTAAAGTTGTTGTTTCAGACTCTGAGTGTGTCATCAAAGAGCTGCAGATGTACAGAGTTCACCTTCTCTCCCATGGAGCTCTGCCAGCAGGAGGGGGAGGTCTCCCGCTCCAGCCCGGCCCCTCTGAGTCCTCCATCCTCCATCCTCTGCCTCTGTCACCTTCCTCGTCTTACAGCGGCGGGATCAGATTCCTGGGCAGAGTTCAGAGCGGCTGCCTGCTGACACCATGGTGAGGAAATGACTCTTATTCATCTGCTGCTTTCTTTCTTCTGCTACTCACGCTGCTTTCTGCTCTTTTCATCACAGGCGAAGTTTCTGACTCAGGATCAGATTAATGGTAAGATTATTTCTCTGTATCATGCTTTAACCAGACATCCTCCTCTCTATGTTAGTTATCTCTGAGTATTTCTCTACCATATTTTTACTCTCTATATTCGATAAACTTGTTTTTTTTTTTTGTGCTGGCTTCAGAACAAAGCAGCTCTTGTTCCTGTTGGCCCAGTTCCTCAGCCTGCTAATGGGATTAAACACAAAAAGGATTTTTGTGTCAACACTTTTTAGGCCAGTGAGGAAAGTCTGATGACTGCTGTGCTTCAACGTGACAGAGGAGTGATTGATTGATTTGTTTGCTTAGTTTCTGTTTTATTATTGAGTTTAACAGCTAAAATATTGATCTCTTTACTGGTTCATTAGCTGAGGATGCCTGATTGATGGTATAAAAGCTAGAAAAGAAGATATTTCCATCCCTGGACAGATGGATGTATGCTTAGAAAGCTGACCCAGATGCTCCTGTCCCTGCAACATTTCCAGCTCTTCCTGCAGGATCCCAAAGCTAGGTAACCAGGAGGCATCCTGATCAGAGGCTCTGCTGAGCACCTTACCCGTTCTCTTTACCCTGATCTAAACCTCTGTGTTGAATGTACCCTGCAGCAGATGCCGTAGGTTCTTATGTAGACCTGAAACCTTTATAGCCAGTGTGCACCTGCTATAAAAAGTGACTCTGCATCGAAACAACGCAAGCTGCAAGCTCTGTGATTGGTCCGCTTGGTAGCACTGGCCTTCTCTGACCTCTAATTTCCAAATACAGTGAACGCGCCGTGAACTGCCGACGAATTGTACTACATAGCACATCGCTCCCTCTCTAGTCAATCAGAGCGTTTCCACAGCCGGCGCTCCAGACCGGCAGTGGCGTGTGCCTGGACTGACACTTCGCTCCGCTTCGTTCGAGACAGGTCTATTTTCACTGTGCCAATACCTGTTGATCAGAAAGCTTCAGAAGAGGAAGTCAGAAGCGTAGAACATCCAGTTCTTTCAAAATAAGACACAATGCACGGACTCCCGATCGTAATTCATCTCTATATCAACATTACGTCTCATCCTGCTGCGAGAGCAAAGGGTCACCAAGAGGTCAGTGGGTCACAGAGCTACAGCGGTGCCACTGACAAGGAAAAGTTAACTTTTGAGGACATTTAGCCAAAGAATTTTACATAAAACCACAGATCCTTTAAGCAAACATTAACCTTTTAACTTCCTAATGTACTCACTCAATGGAGGAAGCGATAACATCATGGACTTATACCAGAGGATGATAAATTAACCCCAAAAGGTAAAATAGTCTGCTGCTGACATACTTTTCCTGCGTGAACTAGCAGTTCTCCCATGATTCCTTCCTGCTGATCAGGGCTACACCAGTGGCGCACCGCTCTAGACTCACTTCCAGTGGGTGAGGTCACTCGCCTTCGGTTGGACCAAACCCACGGTGCTTCGGTGCACGGCGCAGTCGTCCTATGTGGAAATTGCGGGTGAGTGAGGCATACTGTGCAACCACTCAAATGTACTCATCTGAAAATATCAGGTGTGCATTTCCTCATCCATGTCTCTCTTAGTGACCCAATGAGTCCAGAATCCCCCATCCTCTGTCTCAGCTGATTCAGCAGCCGTACTCTGCGTCTCCTCTGATGTCTCCTGGCTGTTTGTCTTTGCAATAACTGCAGGATAATCAACGGGTGCTCAGTATCTATCAGCTCCAGCTCCAGCAGAATATGCCCGTGTGCATTCATCTCCTGCATGCACACAAACGTGCAGGAAACGTGAGGGAAAGACCAGGAACTGGCATAAAAACTGCACTGCTGAGTAGTATCTGAGTGGAGCATTGCAGAGGAACGTGGACACACCAAGGCACGACTATGTAGTGCTTAGAACAGCAGAGGTCGCTACAGGCTCCCGTAGATTCAACACAGAAGAACCAGACTTGGGCGGGCGTCACACAACAGGGTCTTAAGTCAATTTGAGGCCAGATCCCCCCTCTAATGATGTGGGGGGCTCCTCCCCCTTATCCTTGAAGTTTGTGCCTTACAGACCTCTCTAAGTGAGCCTGTCATGAGTCAGCCTCCGTGCTATGTGACCATTTAGCCATAGATTTTAGATGTGAAGGCAGCAGCTGAACACACATGCTAACAGTTAGCTGTAGACTCTAGCACAGTCAGATTCTGTGTTTCTAATCAGCGTCATTCACCTGTCTGTGTTTCAGAGTTTAAGGAGTGTTTCTCTCTCTACGACCGTCAGCGTAAAGGGAAGATCGAGGCTCAGGAGCTGATCACAGTGATGAGATGTCTGGGCTCAAACCCCACCCCCTCTGAGGTCCAGCGCCACCTGCTGAGCCACAGCATCGGTACACGTCTGCTTTTTATAGAGACATAAAGAAACACTCATGAAGAATACCAGATAATACAGTCACAAATTACAACCACAATTCCAAAAAAGTTGGGGCGCTGTGTAGAATGTGAACAGAAGTCAGTGATGGTCAGATCTCATAAATCCACATTTGATTTTCAATAGAACAAAAACAACATGTCAGATGTTAAACTGACACATTTTAACACTTCAGGAAAATATTAGCTCATTTTGAATTTTGTGGCAGCAGCACATCTCAAAAAAGTAGGGACAGGGCTAGTAAAGGCTGGAAAAGTAAGTGGCAAAGATGAAATAGAAGCGAACCAGCAGAAGACTCATCTACAGTCCATGATATCATGAAAACATTCAGAGAATCTGGAGAAATCTCTGTGAGTAAAGGGACAGGGCTGAAGGGGCCCTCAGGGGCCCTCAGGGGCCACTGCATTAAAAACAGGCATGATTCTGTAATGAAATCACTGCATGGGCTCAGGAACATTCCAGAAATCAAAGTCTGTCAACACAGTTGGCTGTGCCATCCACCAATGACCACCAATGAGAAGAAGCCATATGTGAACAGGATCCAGAAACAGCGTGGTCCGTATTCTCTGGACCAAAGCTCATTTAACATGGACTGAGGAAATATGGAAAACTGTTCTGTGGTCAGAGGAAACATGGAAAACTGTTCTGTGGTCAGAGGAAACCACAGACGCCGTGTCCTGTGGACTAAAGAGGATCTGGAGCATCCAGCTGGTTCTCCTGGCTCAGGTCTAAAGCCTGCATCTCTGATGGTATGGGGTTGCATTAGTGCCTATGGCGTGGGCAGCTCTAACATCTGGAAAGGAACTATCAATGCTGGAAAGTAGAGAGAGCTTTTAGAGCAACATATGCTCCCATCCAGACAACATCCCTGTCAGCAGGACCATGCTGGACCACATACCACATCCATCACAACAGCATGGCTTCACAGGAGAAAAGTCCAGGTCCTGAACCGGTCTGCCTGCAGTCCAGACCTTTCACCAATAGAAAACAGTATTTAAAACCCAGGACTGTTGAGCAGCTAGAATCCTACATCAGACAAGAATGGGACAACATTCCTTTCATAAAACTTCAGCAACTGGTCTCCTCACTTCCCAGATGTTTACAGACTGTTGCTGATAGGATTCTTCCCTACTTTTTCAGGTTGTGTTGCTGCCATCAAACTGAAAATGAGCTAATATGTTCATTAAACGGTTAAAAACGGTCCATTGTTGGAATTCTTAAAACACAAAATCACAAAGAGTCACAAAAATGTGACTTTGACACTTGTAGTTCAGTGTGTGTGTGTGGGTGTGTGTGTGGGGGTGTGTGTGTGGTTTTGCAGCGCCCCCTGCTGTCCAGAGATAACAGGTACACCAACACAGCAGCAGCACATTTATCTATAGAGGGTTATGTTTCTGTATTTAAGCAAAAAAAGGCCCATTATCAGTGTTATCTGGACATGCATTATAGTAATACTTCAGTCCATAAAAGTCAAAAACCTGAGTCTACAACTAAAACAGAGAATATTTGATTAATTGTGACTCTTTATATTTGCACTTTTATCTTATAAACAAAGCACAGCTCTCTTATCAATAACTCTAAATCATGAATATAATACATGTATGATCAGTGGATTATTGATTGCTCCAGCTCTTAAATGAAGCACACGGAGAGGATGAGGAGGATGAGGAGGAGGCGTGCTGTTCTCTCTGTTACAGCTCATGTCATCACCTCGCTGGCCGGGGATGAACTGGAACAAACATTTCTGTGGATCGCTGCACAAATACACACCGAGGAGGATTACACAGCTGAGAATCCAACATGACAGAGGACATGCCGGGACACCAGAGCTGCTGTTTTATTCTCATCTTCGCTGTGTCGTCATCTTCATCACACAGAATCAGAATCTGAAATAAGACGATCAGAGACAGGAACACAAACGTCTGCCAGAACAACACAATCCTCTGAACGTCGTGTCAGAGTATTACCCTGCATGGTCTCACTGGGCTCTTTAAATCATTGTTAAAATCTCTGAAAGGACAGAAACCCTGAGCTGAGCTGCTTCACATGGACACGGTGCTGGATAGATTTCACATCCATCCATGGCCCCCATCAGGGGGTAAAGGGGAGGAGGGGGCCGTAGAGGTCATGCTCCATTATACAGTTAAGATGATTTATATTTAAACAGAATAATCACTGAAGAGACGAACGATGAATTCTATTTATTTTTGCTGTACATACAACCTTTAAAAAAAAATCTTAGAACCTTTTTGGTAATATTAACAACATAGATGAGCACACTGACCTAAACCACCTGTGACGTATAAATATTAGACCTCAGAGCTCGGCCAGGATGAGCAGAAATAAAGAAACTGAGACAACTTTAAAGGGAAAATCATTAAATTATTGCAAAAAGGCAACAACGCAACAATGGAATAAAAGTGATAAAAAATGGGTGAAAATGGTGAAAAATGGTAAAAAAAAAAAAAGACACATAGGAGGAAAAAGTGGCAAAAATCAGCAGATACAACAGAACAGGGTTGAGAGTAATTATCAATAAGAGAGACAAAAATGGGCAAATAAGAGGCCAAAATGTGAAAAATTTGATAAATCAGTTGAATATGGACGAAAAATAATGAAAAGAGGTAAAAAAGGGCAAAAATGGGTGAAAAATGTCAAATAATGCAATTGGAAAAAAAATGGCTGAAGATGGGAAAAGCATAAAAAATGAGCTGATACTGTGGTGAAACTTGGGTTAAAGTAGCAATAATCAATTAAGGAGCCAAAAATGGAAAAATCTGTGGCAAAAATGAGAAAAAAAATGTGTTTAAATGTTGGAGGAAAAGTGTTTAAAAGGGGCAAAATGGAATAAAATTCTAGAAAATGTGACATGTGAGAAAATGAGCTGAAATGAGGTGAAATGAAAACGTTTAAAAACGTTGCAAAAATGAGGAACAAGTGGCAAAAATGGGTTCATAAAGGGGTAATGGTAGCAAAAATGAGTAAGAGGTTGAATATCAGTTAAAAGGTGTTAAAAAGTGGCAAAGTAGAATTACATTTTTAAAAAGGGCCACAAATGTGTAAATAGTGAGAAAATGAGCATAAAGACAGGAAAAGTGAGTAAAAAAGTCACAAAAATGGGTTTATAAAGGGGGTAATCAAAGGTTAAATGAATAAACGGTGGAAAATCAGTTAAAAGGGGAAAAGTGTCAAAATGTAGGAAACAGAGCTGAAAACTGGATTAAAATGAGAAAAAATAGGAAACAAGTTACAAAAAATGAAAAAATGGGTTAAACGTGGCAATATGAAAATATGTTGAGATAAAAAGTGGCAAAAATGAATTTAAATAAAAAAAAAGGTCTTGAAGTGGAAAATAGAGGCTAAATGAGCAGAAACTGTGCTGAAAACGTGCAAAATGTTGATTTACAGTAGTTAAAAAAGGGTTAAATGGCATAAAAAGGATGGGAGTGTCAAAAATGTGGAAACAGTGTGAAAAGGGGTGAAAGGTGGGATGATTAAATAACTTCACCATCTGAACCCACTGATAGCTTGATCATGACAGCGCCTGTTCTCTGGGTTCTTCAGGGGAACATAGGTGATGTTTGAGAAGAGCAGCATCTGATTGGCTGGATGCTCATTACAGACCAATCAGAGCAACATAAACATAAGGCGTAGTGGATACCATGGTCTCTACAGGCCGGGGTTGTTCACCATCAGTGGAGCCAGCTGGTAAATGAAACTCTGTCTGAAGCTGGAAGATCCTCCAGAGCGGTCCTCTGCTCCTCTTTGATAAAGAAAGGTCCAGTTCTGCTCAGACCGCTGCTCTAGCTGCATCCACGCTCATCCCTCCAGCGTGTTCTTCGTTCTACCCCGGGGCTCTGTCCTCAGCTCCTCTCTTTTACTTCTGGAGACGTCATGAGGAACGAGGGAGCAGGACAGAGTGCTGGGAGTGTCTGCCAGGAAGATTTCTCATCAGTTTGTTAGCTGGTTCTATGAAGTGGTGGAGCATCGATAACGTTCATATCTGTGACTGAAAGAGCTGAGCTCTGCAGCCTGGTGTTCTGGCACCATCGCTGCTCTTTAAAGGAGGTTTTTAGGAGGATTTCTCTGCTTTGCTGCTGTTCCTGAGCTAAACTGTGGCTGCAGCAGAACATTGATTTGGATCAGTATCAGTGTCAGTAAACATGCAGACAGCTGGTAGATGGCTGTGTATTTAAGACTCTCAGGGTAAATTCTGCAGTAATTACCATCCGGCTGTCTCCACTCTTGGTTTATTTAACATGTTTAAAGTGTCACCAGCTTATCTGATACCTCTGCTCTTTACTTTCAGTTTAATAACCTCTCTGTTTGCCTTTCCTCATATTTACTCAGGGATATTACCTGTTCTCCACCGTGTCCTAATTCCTCCTGCAGGATCAATAACTTTAATCTGTTTGTTTCTCTGCTGATGTCAAAGATGAGTCCGTCCAGTAAAGGGGGATTTCTCTCTGTCCCCCTGCAGATGGGGGCGGCGAGCTCGACTTCTCCACCTTCCTGAGCGTCATGCACCGGCAGCTCCAGCAGGAGTCGCCGGAGGAGGAGATCCTGGAGGCGCTGACGATGGCGGATAAGGAGCAGAAAGGCTTCATCATGGCGTCAGAGCTGAGGGCCAAGCTGACCGGGCTGGGGGAGAAGCTGACGGACCGAGAGGGTGAGAGCTTAACTTTGCAGAGACGCTCCAAAACTATATTTTGTTTATTCTGTCTGTTCTTTTTCTCCCTGCTTTTATTTAAATCCCTTTATGCACAGCCGCTAACTTCAACAGTTCTTCAAAGCTTGGTGGAGATTTCCCTGGTGTAGATGATTTAAATAAAAAAAGCTTGAAATGAAGAGAAAGAAAAATGTCACATTCTTCAGATTTATTCTGGCAAACCAGAGCCTGCAGTAAAAACAAAACACTCTAAATAAATGAGAAATCTGCCGGTGTGGGGAAATTATTCAAGCCTTCCAATTCAAATCAGTGCGTCTCCCGTTATTTCCTCTATATTCCATCTGTGAGTCTGTACAGGGAACAAAAACAGACAAGAAGACAGGAAGAATGCCTGAATTTGCTTTTCTCTGCTTACTTGAACTGTGAAATTGGTAAAAATGAGAAAGAAAATTTGGCAACCAGATCGCAGAAATTCAAAGAGGCTGAGAGTTTTATGTTGACAAAAACGGGTGCGTTTAAAACATTGGAGGTGATTTAATTCAAGAAGTTAAACTTCCATTTTTCAAGATTAATCTCAAACAAGGTGAAGTATTTAAAGATTAACGAACATCTCTGAATACTAGAATATCACAGCATCAGTCCAAAAAGGATTTATGATAAATGGATGTTGACCGTTATCTCTCAGTGCTTGGTCTGACCTCCTTTTTCATTCATTCCTGCATTGTGTCTTGGAGCCGATCAGTCTGTGGTCCTGCTGGGGGGTTATGAAGCCCAGGTTGCTCTGATAGCAGCCTTCAGCTGGTCTGGTTTGTTTAGTCCGCGGTCTCTAAGAGCTCCTCTACAGCACTGATCATCAACTGGTGGCCTAGGGGCCAAATCAGGTCCCCCAGAGCTTCCCGTCCGGCCCCCAGAAGATCATTGAATTCAGACCATTCAAACCATCTTCCTCATTAAAGGGCGTGGCCGTAGAATAAGGTTAAAGTTAAACAGGAAATCCTTCTACCTCCAGGTTGTTGTTCAACTTCCTTCTTCTTTAATTTTACAGGTATTACTAAGACTACATTCAAATGTGTACCCACAGTAATAACACCTTCTAATGACAACAGACGATTGCTCCAGAGATTACTTGAATCAGCCATTTGGATCTGATTTTCAGAGTAACGCTTGTGTTTTGATGTTTCCTCCCCGTGGTCTACGTTTGAATGAACTTCTTCTAACGGCTTCTTCTGATCTCAGCCAGATTTGGTCATCATATTATATGCACCTTAAGGATGAATCCTTATAAAAACCATGTCTCTTCATTAAAAGATGTTGCTTTAGCTGGGGTTTGATGTTTAGCGACATATTTTGTGTTTTCATTTTTGATCAGAGACATCAGTCCCTGCAGGTTCTGAGTTTAGGAAATCAGACATTTTTCCTCTGCTTTATTTAAATATAGTTGTTGTTAATCTTTGCCATTCCCTGAGAGTTTATCTCCACCAGAGTTTTAATTGTTGCACAGCCAACTTTGCCCTATCACCATCAAACTGTTTTCTCTTTGTTCTTTTGGTGCCTTTTCTCTTTGCCTTATTTAAATCCCTTTATGCACAGCCACAGATTTAAGAGGCCTTTGAAGCTGGGTGGAGATTTTCTCTGCTGTAGATAATTTACAGCAGGAGAAGTGGAAATGAAGAGAAAGGAAATGTCACATTATTTAGATTTAGTCCTTGAAAACAGAGCCAGACGGATGTATAAGGACAGTCCCTTTTCTCTGAACAAATGAGGAATCTGCCAGGGTGGGAGAATTATTCAGATCAGTGCATCTCACATTATTTCCAGTTTACAGAGTCTGTGAGTCTATAAAGGAATCTAAAGCAGACAGATAGATGAGCTGGAGACCAAGAAAAATGCCTGAATTTGCTTTTTTGTGGCTGATTAGTTTCTGCTCAGGAGGAAGGTTCTGTTTATCGAACTGTGAAGATCGGACAAAATGAGGAGGAAAATTTGCCGGATACAATTTTCACAAATTCAATAGAAGGGAAAATTTACTTCTGATGCTCTTTCCAAATATTCAACTGGCAGCCATCAGCCTCATCAAACCTTCCCATCAGGCCCGCAGAATGATTCTAAATTCAGAATATGTGCAAAAATATGTGACGTATTTAAAGTATCTTTGTTACCTGTGCTCAGAAATCCTCCTGTCAGCTGTTTTGATCAAATGTGATGCCTGTTAAAGTCACTGATCTAGAGCTGCAGGCATCCACAGCAGCTGAGCTTCATTTAATCAGAGCTGATGATGTAGAATAAACTGCATCATCATCATCATCATCATTAGAACAGTCTGATGATGTTAAAGTAGCAACAGCAGACGCTGAGGAGACCTGTCACTCCATGCAGGGAGGAAAAGCGCCCTTCTTCTCTGCGCTGCTCCTCCTCCTCCTCCTCCTCCTCTGTTTGGACGCCTTTAAAGTGTGCTGTGATTTTCTCTGTTGTGGATAATTTACATAAAAAACAGAGCTGGAGATGAAGAGACAGGAAAAGTCACATTTTTAGATTCAATCACAGTGAAAATGAGAGCCAGAAAGGTTTTCTTTAACTAATGAGAAATCTTCCTGTGTGGGGAAAACAATTCAGCTTTTCTAAAGTCAAACCGCCCAGTTTCACATTATTTCCAGAATACTCTCTGGATGTCAGTGAACAAACTAAAAACAGAGGGATATTTCTACTGAAAACCTTATTTTCTTAACTGTGCTTTCTTTGATGGCTGAATCTGTTAAAGGATGTTCCAGCAGAAAATCAGGATGAAGTAAAAACCTTCAGAACAAAGAAATATAACCCAGAAGTTTGGCTGAGGTTAGACTCTCAAGGCCGGCTCAGACTACATGATTTTTTGGTCGTTCACGATGGCACCGTGCCAGACTATACGAGCAAATCCGGTCCCGTCTTGGCCGACAGCCTGGCCACACTACAAGAGCGATCATGGCTGCTCGCCGTATGCTGACGTCACCATCATCTGACTGATGCCCCGTTTATACGACAACGTTTTGCTTCGTTTTACGTTTTCATTTCCAAAACGTTCCAAGTTCAGATGGCAACATTTTCAAAATGATCTCCGTTCACACGAGACTGTAGGAAACACCAAAAACGATGTAGTACACATGCACGGCCAGTAGATGGCGGTGTGATTTTCGTGCCTGCACCAGATTCTGACTCGCCCTTTGACGGCGTATGGGTCGAGTCAGAATCTGGTGCAGACACGAAATACATCTCCACTGATCCAAGTGATGGTGAAGTAAACCAACACTTTGTTGGAGAAGAACAGTTACATTCAAGAGAGTGAGGAGAACAAACAGTACATTGGTGTCGGCCATCTTTGTTTTGGCCTTCCAATCTGCGCATGCGTGATAAGCCTACCCATGCATGGATATTTACTGCAGCCGCAGTGCACAAGTTCATTTTCAGAAAGTGCCGTTTTCTCTGTTTACACCGAGACGGAGACGGGGGCGTTTTGAAAAACTTCCACTCTTGTGCCTGTTTCAAAAAAGTTCTGTTTTCAGGCACCAAAACGCTGTTGCCGTGTAAACGGACAGCCAAAACGCTACAAAACTTTTGTGTTTTCATTCATAAACGTTGTTGTGTAAACGGGGCATGAGTGTGACTTCACAGGTTGTCAGGGGGCGGGCCAAAGAGTGTCAATCACTCTGCAACAGAAGCGCTCAGTGTGACTGTAGCTGTCTTTTACTTGTAAAACATGAAACAACTGTGGATTGCATTATGGATAACAGTTATTGATGTATCTAAAGGAGGACAATATGGACGACTCTCCTTCAGATAGAACTTAAGGTCTGCATGTGATAACATACATAAAATAAAATAAAACTTACACATTAGTTTTAGGGAATAAAAGGGGATAAAAGTGGTAAATCTTGTAATTGAAGATAAAGATAAGGAGCAAATGTTCTCCTGTTGTTAGATGTCAGGATTCACGTTGTTAACGTCAGCTCAGGGTGTCAAACTAGACGAAAATATGAAAAATTCTGACATGCTAGTCTTGTTGAATCGTAGTCGTGGGGCGTCTTGGATGCATCGTTAATTATGTCACACCGCAGGACTGTTTGTCGGTTCTGATGCTCTAAATCAGGCACAAGTTTTGACGATGAGCTGCGACGTTGCAGTCTTAAATCTGCCTGAATTCGTGTAGTCTGAGCCGGCTTTTAAACATTCCTGAAAGATGCATGAAACTCTCTGACTGACAGCTGTGTCTCTGTTTTCAGTGGACGAGCTGCTGAAGGAGGCGGGAGTTGGAGCTGATGGGCGGGTCTACTGTGAGCAGTTCGCTGAAGCGGTGACTCGCCGTTCTACAAAACGCTGACGACGCCAAAAAGCATCTTCACTCTGCTGCTAAACAGTTTAATTTTGGACCTAAAAGGTCAGTAGGCCTGATGTGATTGGCTAGTCCAGAGCAGCGTGGAGCAACAGCAGAGATGGAGCCTGTCATGATATTTCGGAGGCTTTTCAAATGTGTGCTCTAACAAAAACCCGCAAAGCCTCCTGAGTACATGGATTTGTTTAAGAGAGCTCCTTTTTTCGAGGCTGGACCTTGAGTCATTGCTGTGGTTTGTCTGTCTCTGAGTGTTGATGTTCTGGAAGAAAATTCAGTGGTAGATGTTCAAGAGTGACTGCATCTGCTCTCAAAGGCAGAATGAGTTTAATTTTTCAAAATAAAATGAATAAAAATCAATGTTTGCATTGTTGGTCTCTGGATATTTTGTGGCCGTCACACGAGTCTAAACTTTCAAACAAAGGCTGAAGGGTCGGTAATGTTTGTACCAGCAACCACGCAGAAGCTACTGCTGTCCTTGAGGGGATTTAATTCTTGTCAAATTTCATCCTGTTGATAGTTTAGTCCTTGATGGGGAATTTGTCAGTAGCAGTTCTTAAAACCCCCCACTAACACCCATTATAGATCCTGGCATTATAGCATTGGACCCTCCTCATAGACGGCCTGCCTCGCCCAACCACGTGCAGAGAGAGAGAGAGAGAGAGAGAGAGAGAGTTTAGAGGGAAAACTCAAACAATGAGCGCCCTTGACTGTGTCCATCCTAGTGAGAGCAGGTTGTTAAATTTCACTGTACACCGGCTCTCCAGACCCCCAAAACCGCCCAGCCCACCGGGTTCTCCAGATTAGCCACTCTGGGCCTGCAGCCTGCTATGCAATGGTTTCTCCTCTGTTTGATGCCACTGGTGTGTGACATTATCACTAAATGGCATAGCCAAACTTGTGCTGGTGTTAAACCCGGTCAAGTCAGGACAAACAGCGCTCATCTGAGACCCTGTCAGCCTGTTAAATTGTAGTTAGTTCACTCCTATTCATTTAACTGACAGCAGCTTTGAAATTAAACAAATAAACCAAGAAAGACTGACAGCTGCAGAAGGCTGTTGTTAGAATCAGAGGAGACACATGCATTCTGATATCAGGTTGTCACTGAAGATGGATTGTTAATGCAGAGTATCGACGGGCTAAAGTGGCGTGGGCTGGTTTCTGAATTACCAGCATGCATTGTTAATGTGAGCTTTAATCGGCCTCTATATGTTTTGGATGCATCGTCCCTGCTGTGTTTCGGAGAGCTGTCTCTCCTCTGTCTGATGAAATATTTGCTCAGTAATCACCGCCTGTAGAAATTTATGAAGGAGATGTTGAATTTGCTCTAAAGCATCCTGTCATTTCCTGTTAGTACGCGTCACGGATGGAAAAACTCACGAGCCGGGTCTGAGAACAGAAACACTGAAACCCTCCTCTTTTAATCCCCACTGACATGTTTTCCTGTAAAGGCTTTAACAGAGCATGGACTCACAGATAAACCGTGGAGCGCTGAGCCCTCTGGGTTTGGTTTTGGCTCTTTGTGAGCTGATGCTTCTGGTCCGTCCCTCTGGAGCAGCAGGGTCTGATCTTCCTGTGCTCTGCTCATGTTATTGTTCTGATTCACAATGACTCACTGACTTCTTCAGGAGTCACTGCATTACTTTCACAGCTTTCAGGCAGCTCAGAGCCTCAGCAGCATGATGCTTCAATAATGTTGAATAATTACCCATCACTTCACTTCATCAGAGTTCATCCAGGTGTCTCAACGATCCCGACTGTTCGCTGCATTAGTCTGCACCGTCAGCATGAATACCCCAGACCCACTGAACCCACTGCAGGCACCAATTTATAAAATCATGGAGATATTCTCCAAAAAGTCAGGGAAAAGAGGATCATCTGAGTTACAAAGCTCCACTGCTGTTTCTGGGTCAGCCTCACAAGGATTTTACTAAAATTTATCAGAGGATTACAAAGATGGAGAAACAATGCAACGGTTCAACTTAATTCAGCAACTGAATTTAACAGATTTAAGTTGAATTTTTCAGAGCACCGAAACTGTGAGAGGATCCTTTCATTTATTTTCATCATTTTAATTGTTCTTTGGTTTGTACAGCCACCGTTCCAGAAAAGTTGGAGCACTTTGTGAAATGTGAATAAAAACAGACGTCAGTGATTGCCAAATTTCATAAAACCCAAATTTGATTCACAATAGAACATAAAATATAAGCTCATGCTGAATTTGATGGCAAAAGTCTGGGAAAGCTGCTTCATGCAGCTCCATGCAGCTCTATGCTGCTCTATGCAGCTCCATGCAGCTCCATGCAGCTCCATGCAGCTCCATGCAGCTCTATGCTGCTCTATGCAGCTCCATGCAGCTCCATGCAGCTCCATGCAGCTCCATGCAGCTCTATGCCGCTCTGTGCAGCTCTATGCTGCTCTATGCAGCTCTATGCAGCTCTGTGCAGCTCCGTTCAGCTCCATGCAGTTCTAATCCATGCTGCTCTATGCAGCTCCATGCAGCTCCATGCAGCTCCATGCAGCTCCATGCAGCTCCATACTGACACCAAGATTATAACAGTTTTGGATTTTTCATTAGTTTTTATTTTTATTTAGTTTTTATCTTTTGTTTTAGGTTTCAGTTGAGTTTTTACTCCTGGTTTCTTAGATTGGTTTAGTTTTGATGTTGAAAAAATGCTTCGTTTTAATTTAGTTCTTTATAAGTTTTAGTGTTAGTTTTAGTTTTTGGGGGAATTATTCATTCATTTTATTTATTCAATTTTTATGTTTGTCTACAACTCAAGACCTAAAATTTACCACTTAGTGAAGTCTTCTGCAATCAAATCAGGCCACTTCACTCTCTCTGGGCGTGGGTGTTCATGTCAGACAGTGTACTGCTGCCAATGACTAAAACTAAGGACATTCTCTCTAGTTTTTTCAGCACAGAATTTAATTTTAGTTAGCTTTTGTTTTTCTCATAAAGCTCAGCTTTTATTTAGTTTCAGTTAACTAAAATGATTTTTACCTTTTAGTTATTTAGTTAGTTTTACTTAACTATAATAACCTTGCTGACACCCTCAGAAGACATCAGGAATGAGAAACAACAGTGATGGATGATTGATTGTGGTTAGAACTGATCAGGAACATTTGAATCCAGAAGGTTTCCCCACATCTCTGATATAAGCTGAAGTCGTTGTAGAACATGGTGTTCTTGATGGCCCCAGAAAAGGCTGACATAAAGCCCAGGTTTTAAGAACACAGATCCTCTTTGAGCCACAATAACAGGGCTTTTATCAGCTAATAAACAAGATTAGTATCAGCCCTCCTATAATGAAAATATTTGGTTTGCAGCGAGTCCTTCATTCTAATCAGCGCTTCGCTCGAGGACACTTGAGGGAGTTTAGAGCCGTTTCCGCGGAGCTGTTGTGTCTCCACCCAGCTGTTCTCTACTCCTTTCATTTGTCAGAATAAATCTGATATTCTCATGGTTAAGGCTCGGCTGCCTGTTGGCATAAACTCTTATTAAAGCTGATGAGATGTTGGAGTCTGCAGGGGCTTAAAAAGAGACTAATAAGACACACTTACAATCTGTCTGACAAAGATGTTCTCTAGAGGGGACTTGTTAAAACAAAAGGTCAATTATGAAAAAGCCTTCTTTAATTTCACTCTGGATGACCACAGCAGCGATTCAACCTGCCAACAGTCACAAAGAATACTAAGATGCAGTACAGTGGTGAGAAAAATGTTTATCCCTCCCTGATTTCCTTTTTTTTTTTTTTGCTGATTTGTCACACTTAATTGCAAAAGATCATTAAACTAATGTTGATATTAGACAAAGATACACCTGAAGATATACCTGAGTAAATGCATAAGAATGTTTTTAAATTATGGTTTCATTTATTAAGGGAAAAAAGCAACACATCATGGCAACATCTACAGAAACAGATGAGAAACAAAGTCACTGACAGTCTGAAAGGCTTACAAAGACATTTCTAAGGCTTTGGGACTCCAGACAACCATGCTGAGAGCCATTAGCCACAACAGGGGAAAACTGTGAACAGTGGTCCTCCCACCAAAATAACTCCAAGGAGGTCCCAGAAGAACCCAGAACAACATCTTAAGATCCTCAAAGGTACTGAGTGTTCCATAAGCTTTGATGAGAACATCATCAAAGGCAGAGGACGAACTGTTGGTGAAGCTGGGGATGTTGGGGTCTTTTACCCTCCATTTTTGCCAAATAGTAGACCATAGTTGGAAACCTTTCCAAAGTTGCCAACCAAGAATAGTCAATGTCAGGGAAATATTGCTGGTGTAAACAACAGTGGTGAACCTTCCCAGGAGTGGCCGGCCATTTCCAAGGTTTTGGGATTCCAGACAACCATCCTTAAAGCCATTATTCACAACAGGGGAAAACTGTGAACAGTGGTGAACCTTCCCAGAAGTGGAAGGCCCACCAAAATGACTCCAAGAGCACATGGACGTCTCATCCAGTAGGTCCCAAAAGAACCCTGAACAACACCTAAAGACCTGCAGGCCTCACTGACTCAGTTAAGGTCCAGAAACCTCTGCTCCTGAAAACCTATTAATGTTTATTGCATCTACCTAGGGATGAGGTTTTAGGCTTATGAGTGAAAACTCTATAATAACTACTATGCAGAGATAAACAATCATGCTCCAGTTTGTGGCCCTCCATGCTTTCTGCAGCATGCTGCTCATCAAAACTTTAAATCGTAGCTCTGTCTAACCAGCGATGATAACTGAAGGTTAGGGTAGGGTGGAGCTACACTTAACCTTATTTCTGATTTCACACCTAAAGTTTCTAACCTGACCTCCAGGGCTGCAGAAGACTGCTAACGTTAGCTTACACCACTAGCATCAGAACTATTTAAAAGCAGCCTTTATCTTATATGGTGAGGTGGTTTTGTCTAACTTAGCAACAGTAACCAAGGAGGGCGGGGCTTAATGAGGAGTCAATTAGGAGGTGACCTTTAGCTCTGATTAGGGTCTCTTCAGTTAAATTTCTGCGTGTTTTGATGTAAAATGTCACAAGCTCAAATGTCAGCGTCTCATTAGACGGCACTGCAGCTGCAGGGTGAGTGGTTTCTAAGAGTGTGAAGGAGACGGAGCTAAATGGACTGTAACTGTGTGTTAAATGTGAAAGGATCACAGTGACAGGCAGTCAGAGAGGCTCCATTGACCTCATTAAACTCACTGCTGCTCACAGACGTCTGCCTTCCTGGTTTCTGGGCTGTTTGCTGCTTTATGTGATCAAAGATTCATGCTGCCTCGTTAAAGGAGTGCCAAAGTTCACCTCTGCATTTACAGGCTGGGCTGTCTCTGTTACACGCTCTCTGCTCTGTCCAGGTTTCCACCTCAGGGATAAACACACCTGCTGGCTCTCTGAGGGATGGTGCAAACATTTTTATCCTCTTCTCATCCCTGATATTGTAAGTGAAATGCACACTAATGAGCCTATCATTACTGATGATGACAATAATAATATCTTGGATTTATTATAGACTAAGTGAGGGATAGGATGAGTGTTAGGGGTGGTTTAGTGAAGACTGGAGGCTGTGGTGAACAGGTGGTGGGCTGAAGGCTCTGTCTCCATAGGTTCTGAGTTTGGAAAGCAGGCCAGTGTGTGAAGACTGAAGCTTCTGAGATGAAATCTGGGTCACTCAAGTACACATGTCTGCAGGGTCTCATTCATCCTGGTCATGGTTGTTTAAATCTCAGTCCAAACAGACACAACTGGACTTGATGGAGGTTATTGAAGACCTTTAGCTATTCTACCAAAAGGCTCCATGACTAACAGCCTCCAATCAAGTCCCCTTTTAGACCAAGCAGTCATGTGACCAGCATAATGTGATATAATTCACTGGATCAGGAGAAACTGGATCAACATACCCAGGTGTTTGTACAGTTTTCTTGAGTGCATGTAAACCCTTTCATCTAGTTTTGTGTCTGGCCTTTACTCACCAGTCTGCAGGAGAAACGGCCAGAGTGGAAGTGAGAGAAGCTGCAAACATGAAGAGCTCTGAAACAGACAGCTTTTTGGAGTTCAGCTAGAATTAATTTCAGGCCAGGATTTGGCTGAACATCACCAGCTAGAAGCAGAAAGGTGAACTCATTCCAAGCAGCATTTCAGACGCTGTCTGTGGTGTGTTGGCTGCCATGAAGGAAGAAGGAGACTACTGCCATGTCCAAACAATAATAGAGGCTGGAGATTGTTAAAGTTTTGACTCATAGCTTATAAAAAGAGCTTCTGCTACTGTTAATTTCAGCTTCTGTGTAAAAATGGCTTCATTTTTTTAAACTCTGCAGTCCAAACATGCGTGCATGCACTGATGCTCTTCCTTCACTTCCTCTTGTTATTATTGAGCATGCATAAGACAGTTAATGACTTTAAACATGTCTGTTAACAATCAGTGGTGAGGCTGCAACAGCTGATCTGAGAGGAGGGTGGTTGTGGATGCGTAATGATCCCAATTTAAACAAACATCAGCAGCATCATCTGCAGGAGTAGGAGAGGTTCGTGTTTAACAGCAGACATCTCAGTTTTTTCATTAACAGGAAGGATGCTCAACTTTCTGTCTTCTTCTGATCAGCTGCAAGCTCGAAGCATAATGGGAGAGTTAGAGAAGATATTTATAAAGTTTATTAGTCATGGACAGCTACAGATCTAAAGAAATATGTGTCTACAGAGAGGGAAAACACTTTCAGTCATGTTGTCTGTAGTAAACTCTGGTTACTAGTCTGTAAAGGACACATGATGAAACGTCACCTTCATGTTTTCTGTCAGAAATGTCTGAGTTTGAGATCATTACAGACTTCACTTATCCCTTGTGAATGCACAGCACCAAACTCTGACGTTAGGAAGTAACTCTCCAGCCTCTATTATTGTTTGGACAAGCTCCTAAAACCATATTTATATTTGGCCTGAATAATAACCACTCTTATTAAAGAAACAAATATCTTTATTTATTCATTTAGCCTTCTTCAGATGAAAAAATATTTTGTTAGCAGCAATTAAAATGGATTAAAAATGGCTAAAATTGGTTAGTGGCAAAAAATAGATAAAAGTGGCAAAAAAAAAGGGTTAAAGTGGCAAAAATGGGCAGAATATGTGCTAAAAGTGGATTATAAAGTGCCTGAAATGGCTTTAAATTGCAAAAAAAAAAAAAAAAAAAAAAAAGTGGAAATTAGGTGGAATGGGAAGAAAAATGCATATTAACTTTAAAAAATAGGATAACTGTGGTTAGAATGGGCAGAAAAGGGTGTAAAAAGGGATTGATAGAGGCAATAATATAATAATAACTGGCAAAATTCTGTTAAAATTGACACAACTGGTGTTAAAAAGTGATAGAAAAGGGTTAACATTTGGCAAACGTGGTGTAAAGTGGCAACAGTGTAATTTAAAATGTTGAAAAGTTGGTGAAATTGGATTTTCAAAGAACATAAATGGGTTAAAAGTGGCAAAAATTAGATAAAAGTGGCAAAAAGAACCAAAAACTGGGTTAAAGTGGCAAAAATGGGCAGAAAGGTTGTAAAAGGGGATTATAAAGTGGCTGAAATGTCTTTAAATTGCAAAAAAAAAAAAAAAAAATGGTGGAAAATAGGTGGAATGGGATGAAAAATAGATATGAATTGTCAAAAATGGGTTTACTGTGGTTAGAATGGGCAGAAAGGGGTGTAAAAAGGGGTTGATAGAGGCAACAATGGGTCAACAGAGGCAAAAATAGCAATAAAGTAGCAAAAATTGGGTTAGAAGTGGCAGAAACAGGCAGAAAAATGTGTTGGAAAGGGTTTAAAATGGACAAAAATGGGTTTTAAGTGGCAAAATTGTGTTAAAATTGACAAAATTGGTGTTAAGAAGTGATGGAAAAGGGTTGACATTCGGCAAACGTGGTGTAAAGTGGCAACAGTGTCATTTAAAATGTGAAAAGGTGGTGAAATTGGATTTTTAAAGAACATAAATGGGTTAAAAGTGGCAAAAAGAACGTAAAATTGGATTTAAGTGGCAAAAATGGGTAGAAAAGTGGTAAAAGGGGATTATGAAGTGCCAGAAATGCTTTAAATTGCAAGAAAATTGTGGAAATTCGGTGGAATGGAATGAAAATGGATATAAACTGTCAAAAATGGGTAAGGACAATAATGGGTTTTAAGTGGCAAAATTGTGTCAAAATTGGCAAAATTGGTGTTAAAATATGACGAAAAAGAGTTAAAATTTGGGAAAATTAGTGTAAAGTGGCAACAGCGTCATTTAAAATGGTGAAAAGGTGGTGAAATTGGATTTTTAAAGAACAAAGAGAGAGCAAATCCATGGAATGAACATTGAAATTTGTAGAGAGGCAGATGCTGATTATTCATGTGAAATTTGAAGGCAATCAGGTGTTTCATATGAGAGTTACACCCACTTCCTGTCAGATGATGAAGGATCAAAATGGCTGCCATTGCCACTGGGACATTCGGGAACGACGCACACTGATGTTGTGACAGATATTGAAGAGTTCAGGAAGAGGTTTGGTTCAACACACTAAGACAATTACGGAAATGACACAACTTCCTGTTGGCAGTCAAGGGCGCCATGATGACCTATTTTTGTCTTTAAAAGATACAAGATGAGACAAATTAATTTTATTTAGACTTATTTAGTTCCATTTTATTTTTTGAGTTTAGTTAAATGTGTTTTATTTTATTTTATCATTGTTTTGATTAATAGAATGAAACTTGTCATGTCAGCCTGTGTTTACAGTATTTAAACACTCCTGTACAGTAGGGGGCATCATCCACCTTTAATGTTGGTTTGCAACCTTCAATTAATCAAGAGAAGAAGATCATGGCCTAATTTTGGGCAGTTTTCTGATGACCAAGCTCACCTGAATGCACCATCCAGTTTCATAATGGACTGTACCAAGTTGACTTTCATGTGGGGTAGAATGCAATGTTTTAAAAGTTGTTTGCAACTTTCAAACCAAATATATTAAGACCTCAGCTCTGTTTAAAAAGGGATTCAAACATTTATGTAACATTTTTGAGTGATTTGAGTGTAAAGTTTTTTGTTTTCATCTTCTCTTGGTGCCAGAGGTCATGAATGAACACCCCTGTTTGCAGACCAGACTTTGATGAGGAAGTATATAAAAAGCTCATGTTTGAGACATGTGGAGATGGAGAAGGCCTCAGGAGCTGCTCTCTATGGTGGAGATGTGACCATGCTTTGGTGAGTTTGAGTTGTTTGTCATTGATGGCTTTTTAACATGTTTTTTCACGGCAAACTTAGAGCTGAAAAGTATTTCCTGTACTTACATTTTTCCATTTTAGATCTACAAATCTAAAACCCTAACCTAAATGTTTGTGTGAATCAAATATTTTTAAACTATTTGAAGCTCCTTTGAACCCCATCATCACTGATAATGTTAGAATGTTTTCCCTCCAAACCATGAGGTTGGGGTTGAACACTTCCTGGGTCACTTCAAACCACCTATTGTTTCATTTGCCTCGTCTCAACCTGGAATTAGAAGAGCCTTTTTTCCTACATCTGGACAACACAACCTCTTCAAGTAAGTAGATTTTTAAGATTTAAACACTAAGTTGTAGTAATGGTAGGATTAATGTTGACCGATCACATACTGGAAGTTTAGACCCTGTGTTTTTTTTTGCATGTCTCCTGGCTTTACTCTCCAAAACAGTGTATTTTTTTAATTATAATTTCAGTCATCTACTTCAGTTGAACATTAGTTAGATGGCATTCTTAACTTGTTCTGCCTCATTTGTCTTAATTGCTGCAAATGCTTACTGACTTGCAATGATTTGAACTGAACTGGTGGTTTTAACTGCTTCTCTTGTTTTTCCAGATGGAGATTGCTCCTAGTCTCAAACATGTGTGGACAACACAGGCAGCCAAGGTAGATTCATTTATCTTTTATTATTTGCATTGTTGCAGTTGTATTATTTTATACTAACAGTTCCTTGTTGATTTCTGCACCATTTCTTAACTGCTTTAGAACTATTTACATATTAAATTGCCAAAAAGGTGATTAATGATTGGTTAATATCTGTAGCCTTTATTTTCTCTCCTTTTTTAATGAGCCTTGCATGTTAAGATGCACTGCCTTTATAAGACTAACATTAATGTCTTCCATGTGTTTTTTTATTCAGTAATATATTTGTTTGAAATTGGAGAGAACTGAAATGGTTTCCCATGTAGGCTGCCATTTTGTGTAATGCATTCTGGGTAGTGATGCCATGTGGCTCCATTATTCTCCTTCCCACATACTTTTGAATGTGCTTGCCTCAGTCTACAATGCAGTTACTTTTTCCTCTGTGTTAAAACTGAACTTGGGTTGAAGAATGAAAAGGTTTCATGGCAGAAACATGGAAACAAAGAACAAGGCAGCCACATGACACTACCCAGAGTGCACTGCACAACATGGCAGCGTACATGGGAACTTTAAAAAAAACTTTTTCCAAAGGGGATTAAATCTATTGTCAATGTCATGTAAACACATTGCATTGAAAGTAATGTCACTAATGTTTCTCTATACAACATATAGAAGATATAAGGAAAATCAATGTGTCTGAACAGTGTTTTTTTTCACAGGTTTAATTAACCTTTGTGCTCTTCTCTGCTCTGTCTGTTCTGTCTCTGTTAGAGTTGAAAATTCTTTGTGAGTCATACTGCCTAAGAAACACTCATTTATATTTTTGACTATTTAATCATTGTTCTGTTATGTTTAAATTACAGGTAATCAGCTCTGCCTCCCTGCTTCTTCAAAACTGAAGACAGTTGCCACCGCTGAAAGTGGAGTTGTACTGTTTAAAATTTTGGCAAAATGTAAAAAAACAAAAAACAAAAAACAAAAACAGCATTCAGTCCTGCTTGTGAAAAAACAACTTAAAAGAATAAATAGGAATGATGCACTCATAACATTTGATGTCTTTCTGTTAGCTGCATGAACCATGCTGTTTTTAGATGAATTAAGCTAATGCTGCTATTGCTAAAATTGATAAAGCTATTGTTGCTAAAGCTAATGATTTTATAACTGATGTTGTTGGCTTATGTTGAAATGTTAACTCTATTGCGTGTGGAGCTAGCATTAGCAGCATTGGCTTTAACGAACATCGCTTAAGCTATTTTTGCTAATGCTAACACAGCTATGTTTGGTAATAAAGTAATGGTGAATACATAGCTTGCATAGCTTAGTTTGCTAAGTTAACTTTAGCAAACATAGAAAGAGCTAATTTTTCCAAAGCTCATGTAGCTATGTTTTGTTCTATAATAGTGACGCCATAGCTTGCATAGCAACATTAGCTAAGTTAGCTTTAGTAAACATAGCAACAGCTTATTTTGCTGTAGCTTATGTAGTTATGTTGGCTTCTAGTACTATTAACTCCATAGCTTACTTGGTCTTTGTTAGCTTTGGCTATCTTGGCCTTGGCAAACATTAATGTTGTTAAAACTGATAATGTTTAGGTTATTGTTGCTATGTGGGCTTTTCTAGCTGCATTAGTTTTAGCATGCATAACTAAAGCTAATGTTGCTAATGCTAAGGTAGCTATGTTGGCTTATGAAGTTATGTTGACCAGGGGCTGAGCTAGGAGGGTCAAATATCTGGGGCTTAGCCCAATTTAGGAAGAGCCAGAGGCCTTCTACCTAGAAATTTCTTATCTGAAATTGATATGCAAGGGTTTAAAGCAATTTTAATTTGTCTTTACTCTGCAGTATGTGTATAAGGTGTTATGGGTAATATAACAAAGGTCAATTCAGCTACAAGAATGACTGTTTCATTCATTCAGGGTTAAAGGCCTGTTAGAAACTCTCTAGTGTAATGTTGACTCCATATCTTGCATAGCTAACATAGCAAAAGCAAATGTTGCTTAAGCTAATGTAGCTAGGTTGGCTTTTGTAGTAGTGTTAATTCCATAGCTTGCATAGCTGAATAGGCTATGTAGGCTTTACCTACCTTGGCTTTAGCAAACATTGATAAAGCTAATGTAGCTAAAATGAGCCAATATTTTCAGTCATTTGGGTCTCATTGATGCAGCTTTTGTTAATTATCCTGCTAATGGCTCAAATCTTTAAAATATTTGTTCTTGATTTTTGATCAGACAACACATGCTTTGAGGGGTAATATGGTGGGCTAGTGTGGTTCTAACATGATGCAATCAATCAAATGGTCAACTAATTGGTATATACAAGTGATTGTGAGAGTTTTTATTAAATGACTGGCCAATATTATAATAATATCTGGTTTGTCTCTGGTGGTACCCAATGTAAATATAATTTCCACTTCAGTCTCTGATGGCATTGTCTGGCAACACTCCATTTCTATATAATTGTACTGCGCTAGTATGCACAATCCATTCTTTTGCAGGCATCACAGTTGAGATTCTGCAAATGTAAAACAAACTTAGTAATGAACAACAGCTACATGATTCATGTAGTTTTCAAAATGTTTCTCTTTTCTCCCCCCCATCTTTAACACATACAGCATTTATACTCATCACAGTCACAACATTATCTACTGTCAAAACAAGCATTTAAATGTGGACAGTCACAGTAAAGTTCTATGGTTCATGTTAGGTTTATGTTGGGAATTGGGGATGAGGGCCTTCTGATCTGCTTTGTTGTGCCTTATGAGTAAGGTGTGGCTGTCTTGAGTTTCTGATAAATTTTGATGTCATGCCTTTGGTTGTTTTAAGTTGCTTGACCAAACCTTACAACCAACTAAAATGAAGCATGCCAAAGAATTTGTCAAAACTCTAAAGTTAAAGTCCCAGTCACTTTGTTTGAGTTTTGTAATTAAATGTCTTTGGCTGGCTTGTGTGTGTGAGCTTGTTCAGTCATTGTTTTAACCTGTTTTTTCCTTTGGTTCTTTTGCAGAGTATTTACCTCACACTGACCTGGTTCTGAGGTTAAAGCAGAATGAAGTAAATGGTACAGTACAAATACTTTTTAAATTTGAAAATGGCTGTATTTTCAGAGCGTTTCAAAACCACTAGGAAATCAACCTAACAGGCTGTTATAAGTCAGCCCTCTGGTTTGATTCTGTTTGCTTTTTCGTTGTGTTCTCTTGTCTTACATGTCTAGGTATGCAGGAGTTGTGGCTGATTCCAAATTGCTGAGTAAGCTAGATGTCATGCTCAAACCATCTACAAAAGGATGAGTCTTCACACCAGCACAGCAATGGTGAGTATTGTTTTTGTGTGTCAGATTTTTACAAGAATTTTTTTACATTTTTTCTGGCCTAAAGGCTCTATTTGAAAACATACAAATACAAGAATTGCAAGTGCTAAGTCTAAATGTTTACACTGGAAACAACAAACATTTTGTTTTCTATTTTGATGAAGTGTAAACAAGATGGTTACCATGTCAAATGAAAAAACAACTGTCTTATGTTTAAAAGAATTACAACATCAGAGGTGTGATTATCCTTTTGAGGTTGTTTGATATTGTATAAGGGTCATTTAGCATTGTTTTTAAATTTGCTACTTTTGTTTCTTTGTTGCAGATCCAACTGTATCCTTTATTCAGGATTTGTATCCTTGTTTAAGAGTGGTAATGTGTTTGTGTTTAATTTTGTTGTATGGGTTGAATGTTTTCGACAATGCCTGACAATTCAAAATAAAACCAATGTGTAAATTCCAAATTTCAGAGAACCCCCCAAAAACAAAATAATGTGCACCAGTGTTCAATAAAATTAACAAAGCGCTTTATTATCCCACAAATTAAGAATGACAAGGGACAGGGCGAAGCACCTTCACAAAAATGTCTGAAGCAAAGTAATGTGATAAAGTACTTCCACTCCAAAAACCTAGATTTATAAGATTTTGGCTTATTTTATACTGACCAAAAGATTGCAAACACAGAACAAACATTTGTAAGCACTAGGTCTGAATGCTTTGATTAAAAAATACCCATACTTGTTGTTGTGTGTTGATGTAGTGTAAAAGGCTATCTACAGTGTCAAATGTAAACAAAATGTTAATGAAAAAGTTAGTGAATGTAGATTGCATTGTAGAGCCAAATGTCTTAACTGTTAACTAGACAGATTTTAGTGCAAAAAAGATGATGCGATATTTATCGAAATTGTATGATGTAAACCCTAAAGACTTCAAAACTTGATTTAAAGATTGCCAAAAAATATCATACACTGAATAGTAGTTAATATAATTTAAAGTTCCTTGGGCCTACATACATATAATTTCCTTAGCAGTACTGATGCAATGATGTGTTTGCTTGTTTGCAGGTTTGACTATCTGGGTGTAACCACCCAAAAATGGTGAGTTTTTAAAAATGTTTATTCCCCAAATACTGGTGTTCAATAAGGGAAATCTTCAACCACTTAAAGTTATGGAGATTACAATACTTTACAGATGTTGGACAAGTTATCATAGCCCATTAATGCTTGTTATCTGTTGGTTTCCATTCACTAAAGGACAGCAAACACACATCTCTTCTCAGCATGAAATTGTAAAGAATAGCGACACGGAAACAGATTTTGAATGTCTTCACTTCCTACTGCCATTATTTTTATCCAGTCATGGGTCACTACTAAAAGCAAGACTTCAGTTCTGTATAAAGATCTGTTTTTAGGTTGCCAACATCTCCATCATTGGGAATAGTTAAGATTTCTCATGAGGCTAATATCCAAGAAGTAATAGGCTTAGAGACTGCAAAGCTTATGTACTGTGTGTGTCACAGACAGCTTGCTGCTGTGGTGAGTCACATCACAATCCATTAAAGCATCAAACGATAACTAAAGTAGTTGCCAGTACTTTCAATTGCAGATTATTTTTATAAATTGACATGTTGTTGTAGCCTGTATGTGTTGTGGTTTGAGCTGTCCAGTGTCTTTTACCTGCACGTCTTCAGTCATTATCCTTGACCTATATGCTTTGTCACTTTTGGTTCTCCCTGCCATCCTGCTCATCCCAGGCTACTTTGTCCATCCCCATTTCTGAAAGGGCTGTAATCAAATGTTTATGGGAAATGAATTGAGCTTTGCCTAAACAATACTGATTTGATATTTCTTTTTATTGCAGGATGCCCTTGACCTTTGGTGAAAGAAGTAATCTTCGTACCACTGCAGATATAGTCTTGTAATGTTAACATTAATGCTTTAGTAAGAGTCAGGGTTGGCTGTCTCCTTGGTCTGACTTGGATCATTTGGGCCCAATGATCCTTGTTGGTCTGAGAGCAGTTGGCCTTGTTCTCTGTAGCCTTGGTGCACCAATCTTTGTTTTCATTGTAAGAACAGGCGTTTAATATAATGTTAACTTTAACTTTACTGTCCTCCTTAGTTCAACTTAGTTAAATACTTGGACGGAGTCAAGGTCAGCTGTCTCTTTGTTCTGACTTGGATCATTTGGGCCCGATGGTCTTTGTTGGTCTGAGGGTAGTTGACCTTGTTCTCTGTAGCTTATGGATTGGTGCACCATCTTTAGGTTTTTCATTTAACTTAATAAATGCTGTCTTTACGGCTTTGTACTTCCTCTAGTGTAACTGTAACTGTGCCCCCGTAACTTTAGTTTTAGCAGTGAGAGTCGGGCTGGTTCGTGATTAAGAAATGTCATCCCTGGGACGATGATCTGAAAGCTTCCAGCCTCGTCTTCTCTTTTAGAGTGAGTCAGGGGTGGCTGGCGATCTGACTGAATGGATTATCATTGTAAGGAGCGCCCAGACACGATTATCTATAGTAAGTCTGAAAGCGGCCATCCTTGTTCACTCAGGTGCACCTTTAGCTGACTTTAACTTTTTTATTTACTTTTATGTTAACTCAAAGTGGAACTTAACTGGGGGTGTGTCGGTCACGTTCCACTTGAGACTGGGATGGCTGTCGATTGGGCTAACTGGGGTCATTTGGGCCCGATGATCTTGGTTGGTCTGAAAGTGGTCAGCCTTGTTCTCTTAGTTGCGTTTTAGGTTTGGGTGCACCTTTTCTTACTTTACTTAGAGTATCTGCAAGAGGGCCTGGCTCTTATGGAAGTACGGAGCTTGTCAACACCTTTTTCCTTGACTAAGGTAATTTAAAATCCAAACAATAAATGTGATTTGTGTGCTATGTAAATGAGCAAAATGCCTTGTGAAATAAGTAAATGTTAAACATATATATGTAATTGTTAAGCTGTTTTTGCGCTAAACATAACACACCATAAAATATTATGGGTATTTGACATCTTTTTACAATAAAAATTCTTGAAATCTAATGGTTTAAAAAAAAACTACAAGAATCAAAATTAAAAAGTAGAGATGGGATAAAGCGCTTTGTTAACCTACACAAAAAAAAAACACATGATAAACCACCTATTGAAAGAAAGATCTAAAATGCAGGAATTGAAAAGTCTCCCATAACTCTAATCTTTAGTCTTTATGCCAAATATCCAAAAAATAAATGAAGTCAGTAGTGAAAACACAGCCTCTTCTCCTTTGCACCTTCAATACTGTCATTGGAGTGTTCTGTGTTTGTGTGTGGGGATTGAGTGGGCATGTCCATTAGTATTTTTTCAGGCTGTTGCTGACACTGTCCATCTGAACTGAAGCAGCAGATCCATGTGCAGCCTCTACACCTTCAATTGAAAAGATGGCCTAGAGACTAGAAACCCTTGTCGAAAGGTATAAACAGTCTTTTGGCACTTGCAAGATTGGACCCAAGTTACATTTTGGGGACCCATTAGGTCAGGGGTGCTGTTTCATTGTAATTTTTTTATTGGTTTTATTGGTGTTATTTGGTCTTATTTCTATCTTTTTCCAGCAAGTTTTCAAAACCATTTCTCTGCTGCTACTTGCTGTCTCTGACTCCCTCTTCCTCTCGGGTTTTTATCTGTCTTGTCCAATGCCATTTCTTGAAATCAAATTGAATGTCAATCAGCTCAAAATATTGAGCAATGCCTCAGCATTAGTAATGCAACAGTTTGTAGGTTGCTTCTTTTGTTGCCCCGAACGGTCTACAAAAGGATGAGGGACCCACCAGAACTACAGGAATGAGGAGGTATTCTTTTTGCTTTAACGATTTATTGGAAGAAATGACAACACTGGCTGCTTGTATTGTTGATTATGAAACTTAATCTGTTTTTGGGCTTTAATTTTTCATAGGTTTCCCTTAATCTACGTTTGTTGCTTATAATCTCAGAATTGAGTTTGTGATAAAGTCTCTCGACCCTTCTTAGATATGCCCTTATTACTAAGTTGTGGCTGTCTTCTCAACCTGACAGAGAGCATTTGGGCCGATGCTCTCAGTCAGTCTGAAAGGCTAACAGCCTTGCAATTTTAATGTAGCTTCCTCCATGTGCCTTTGGTTCTCAACAGTAGAACAGGTGACCCCAATAACTTTTGAGATTTTGTTCTGGAGGCATTGCAATTACCTCCTGGTACCAAAATTTAAGCGGAAAGTCGAGAATGGTATAGAGCAGCTACAATTTCTCTAGCCAGAAAGTTTTCAGAATTATTACTCTGCTGCTACTTGCTTTCTTGATTACCTCTTGCTCCCTACTTTTTCTGATTCCTCTAATGCCGTGTTTTTACACTCATATTGAATGCCAATTGGGGTAATAAATTGAACCATGCCTCAGCATTACTAATGTGACCATTTGTGTTCCTTCAAATTGCAGGTTAAGCCAACTGTGGTGCTCTGAATATCTACAAAAGGATGAGTCTTCATGTATAACAAAACCGTAAGCATTATCTTTTTTTTTTTTTTCTCTCAAGTAAAATATTTTTCTGGTCTTCCAGCATTTTGATCAGTGCTTTGTAAATTGAATTTGTGTTTGTTTAAATTGTGATTTTTTTCTTAAAATTTAGTTTATTTTCATGTTTTTTTTTTCTGAAGTTAAATATGATATTCCATTAAACTGCTTAATGTGCCTTTTGTTAGTCAGTTGTGGCTTTCTTTTCAGCATGACAGGGCAAATGTTGGGCTGATTCTCAGTTGCTGTAAAAGCTGGCAGCCTCACATTTTCAGTGAGGTTTTCTTCATGTGCCTTGGGTTGTTGTAATTGTAAGCGCTTGCCAAAACCTTATTACAAACTATAACAGTCTCCTTGTGTTCCCTTTGCATTCATGCTTTTCTTTGACTACTCATTCCATTATAGCCCTTTCACAAAGAGGTAGAAAGTTTTGGGGTAATAAGCTGAACATTGCCTCAGCAGCACCAATACTACAATCTGATAATTTTTATTTCAGGCTGGGCTGGCTGATCTACATAAGGAGGATTCTTCACACCACTGCAGAAACGGGGAGTGTTTTTCCAATTTCCCATCTTCACACCCTTTTAGTATTTTTGTAATGCATAGTGTCTCCTCAGTCAGGGTTAGTTGATCATCTAGTCTGACGGGAACCATCAAGGCTCCATGGTCTCAGTTGGTTTAGGTGTGTTTTAATTTAATTTTGTTTTATTTTTGCACTTATTATCTTATTTATTGTGAGTATTTTTGTGTTACACAATTGTGCCTCCTGTGAGTCAGGCATGGTTGTCCATTTGGCCTGACTGGAACCATCTGGGCCCTTGGTCTCAGTCATGCTGAAGGCTGCCTGTCTTGCACTTTCAGTGAGGTTAGTTGGGCATTTAGTTTCAGTTTACTTCAGTGTTGTGTCATTGCCTGTAAAAACCTGAAACCTAATTGTAATAATGTACATGGCTTTGTTCAGTAACTGTTCAAATGCATTTCTCACTATCTTATGCCAAGGTGGAGATTTTTCTGGGGACCTGGTCTGGAGGTTGAAGAGGAGGCTGATGGTACAGTACATTTACTGTTTTTTTCATTTGTTGACTTCCCAAATTTCTGTATTTTGACTGTACTTTCATTGTGACAATGGACCATATTAGGACATTAACTTTTTGGGTGTTGAAACATTGATTTTCTCAATGATTCATTTGCTGATTATTTTTTATTTGCTCATCGAATTGAATCCTTGCAGGTTAAGCTCCTCTGCTGCTCTGAACCGTCTACAAATAGATGAGGCACTAAACAGCAATAATGAACTTGGGGTGTCATTTCTGCTTTACATATTTATTATAAGAAATGTTGTTATTGTGATGACGGCACTGCTTGGTTGTCTTGCTGATTCTTAAACTTGTTTTTTTTTTTCCAAGCATTAATGTTTGAAACATTCTTATTGTTTTAAATTTTGATGCCTATTGTTTCAAAAGCATTGAGTTTTTAAATATTATTTTTTGGTGATAAAGTCTTTCCACCCTTTTTAGATATGCCCTTATTACTATGCTGTAACTGTCTTTTTGACCTGACGGAGAGCATTTGGGCCAGTGCTCTCCGTCAGTCTGAAAGGCTGCCAGCCTTACAATTTTCATGTGGTTTTCTCCATGCGCCTTTGGTTCTTTGTTTTTACTGCTGCTTCTCAAACCTTTTGAGACTGTGTTTAAGAGGCATTCTGTTTACCCTGTTCCTGTATTTGTTTGGCATTTTTCAGCAATTCTTTTAATCTTTCTTCATTCCTTTGCAGAGTCTATTCTTCAGAAGCTCGTGATACCGAAATTTAAGAGAAGTCTAGGATGGTATAGTGCAGCCATGATTTCTCTAGCTAGAAAGTTTTCAGAATTATCACTCTGCTGCTACTTGCTTTCTCCTTTGACTACCTCTTGCTCCCTACTTTTTTCTGATTCCTCTAATGCCATGTTTTTACACTCATATTGAATGCCAATTGGGGAAATAAGCTGAACCATGCATTCAACTTAGCATTACTAATGTGACCATTTGTGTTCCTTCAAATTGCAGGTTAAGCCAACTGTGCTGCTCTGAATATCTACAAAAGGATGAGTCTTCATGTATAACAAAACCGTAAGCATTATCTTTTTTTTTTTCTCAAGAAAAATATTTTTCTGGTCTTCCAGCATTTTGATCCATGATTTGTAAATTGAATTTGTGTTTTTATAATTTATTTATTTTTTTTAAATTTTTTTCTTGAAGTTAGAAATAACATTTCATTGAACTGCTAAATGTGCCTTGTGTTGGTCAGGCATGGCTTTCTTTTCAGCATCACAGGGCAATTTTGGGCTGATTCTTAGTTGCTGTGAAAGCTGGCAGCCTTACAATTGTATTGTAGCTTCCTCCATGTGCCTTTGGTGTTTTGTTTTATTGCTGACCCCAAAACCTGTTGAGATTTTAAGTGGCATTGTAATAACCCTGTTTCTGTTTTTTTTTTTTTTGTAATTTTTCAGATGTTCTTGTTATCTTCTCTCTTCTCCTTTACTCTTTTTTTCCAGAGTAGATGATGATGATGAGGAGCTCTGGTTATGAAATTTAAGAGAAATCAACAGTGGAATAGTAAATGTACCATTTTCCCAAATGGTTTACTTTCCAAATGGCATGTGCCTGTATTCCGCAGTAAGTATACTCCACTGGGACAATGACTTGATAGTCATGAGAAGGCAATCCTTTGGACTGTTTGGTGTCTCTTTTTCACACTTGTCTTGGATATCTCTGTACATAGAAGTTGTGGCTGTCCAGTTCCTTCTGTAGCCAGCAAGTTTTCAGAAGCATTACTCTGCACCTATTTGTTGTCTCCTTTGATTACCTCTTCCTCCCTGCTTTTTTCTGATTTCTCCAATGTGATTTCATTTACTCAAATTGAATGTTGATCAGGGCAATACATTGAACCATGGCTCATCATTGCTAATATGACAATTTTTGTTATTTCAAATTGCAGGTTAAGCTATCTGTGCTGCTCTGAATATCTGCGAAAGGATGAGTCTTCGCACATACGGAAATAGTCAGTATTGTTTTTTTTTTTTTTTTTCAAGAAGTGTTTTTCTTTTCATTTCAAACATTTGATTTTGATCAATGATTTGTAAATCTAATTTGTGTTGGTTTTAATAAGGATGTTTGTCCCATTACCATGGAACCATAGGGTGGCCCACGTATGACCTTAAGTTATTATTTTGATAAAGATGTATCTCTTTTGATGTTTTGCAGAGTAGATACTTGGGAAGAGGTCTGGCTCTGAGGTTAAAGAAGAGTAAAGAAAATGGTACAGAATATGTTCTATTTCATCATGTTTACTTTAAAAATTAAGATGTGGCTGTTATTATAACTTTAGAACATATAAGGGCATCATCTTCACAGGCAGTGAGTAGAATATGATGTCCCTCTGGCCTGTTTGGTATATCTCATTTATGCTTGTGTTACAGGTTTATGGACAAAAGTTGTGGCTGTCCATGGACTGTGGTGCTGAAAACCTGGGTGACAAGCTCTCAGTAACCTGGCTATCATTTAAACTTTCTAACTCTGCTTTGTTTGCTATATATTTATCGGATATAATCTGGAACATTAACAACCAAAAACAAAGAAATATGTAACCAACTGAACATCTTATTTTCTGGACTTGATGTGTGATCTCTCTATTTTTATTTTTACTTTTTGGTTTTGCATTGCATATGTTATAACTACCTATCAAATGACATTTTTTATTTATCTTGCACCCACAGTTTTATGCAGAGTAACTGTTTTTACAGTGTCCTGGTTAAAAGGTTGAAGTGGGGTGAAACTTTTTTTAAGTGTCTTGTAATATTGATCTTGAATTGGTTGCTGTTATTCCTGGTGTTTCAGAGAAGATTTTATCAATTCATCTGCATTTTGTATTCTTGTTTAAGCATGGTAATTTGTTTAATTTTGTTGACAGTGTTTAACATTTTGACCAGTGCTTTGTTTTCTGTTGAAGGTTAAGAGGCATTTGGTCCATTTTGGATTGCCTTTTATGTTTCAGGGAAATTAACCTGGAAGGGGTGGTTGTCTAGTAAGTCTGACAGGCAGTACCTTGGCCAAGTGCTCTCTGTCAATCTGAAAGAGGCCACTAAAACAGTAAAATACAATGCAATCTAAAAAGCTCTTGTCAAAAATGTAAAACAACATTACTAATAAGGAATATGGCTGTGTAATTAATTTTTTGATCTGTTTTTGTGCTCTCCTGATTTGAGTATACATTGTTTTTACTTTTTTTTATGAAACTGCAGAGTTCACACTCAAAACCCAAACAAATCATCAGCCATGTGCATTCTTATCTAAAACTTACTCGCAATGTCATACGAACAAAAAAAACCCCTTTAAAAACTGCATCATGCAAACACTAAGGGATATGGAAAAACTCTCAAAATTGTAAACAAATAACATCAATGTAAAAAATCCTTTTCAGACCAGTTGTCCAAACAAAGAACAAAGCGCTTTTTGAACCTTAATATTAAAAGCTACAAATAACAGATCAAGGCACCTATACAAAGAAAGGTCTAAAACATAGAATTGTGACAAAGCTGTTTCTAACTCAGAACAGACAGAGGTTTACTTATCTTGTTCTCAATTTAAAATAGAAAAAACAATTGGCAGAGCAAAGACAAATGCTTTGATTAAAAACAAGTATTTCATTCTATGTGTTGATGTGTTGTGTGTAAGAGATACCATGTCAAATGAAAAAACAATGCATTGTGTGTCTTAAAGAAGTATAACATATCTCCCAAAAGAAGCATGCTTATTTGTTATTATGGTTGAATATCCCATTGTGTAGCCAAATGTGTTTATTGTTAACTCCACACATTTTATTTTCTAAAATTGACCACATTGATTAACTTATTGGTTAATTCTTCACTAAAGCAAAAGAAAATGGTATTATGCACTGAATATTTGTCAATCAGTACAACTAAATGTTTGTTGTCAAAAAAACAGATTGTTGCCTCAGCAATATTAATGTATCAATTTGTTAAATTGCAGGACTGATGACCTGTGCAACTGCACTGTACTTGCAGTGAGGTTAGTTGCGCGTTTAAAGAATACTTAAGTTGGAAATGTGATCAGTGCTTTATTGTGTGTGGGTTTTTCTTTTCAAACCAAACTGCTTTTTTTAGTACCTACAAAGTAAAACCTTAGACATCAAGTTACTGGGTTTATGACACTTTACAGACCTTGGTCAAGTTATTAAAGCTCATTAATACATATCCTGTCAGTCCCCATTCACCAAGGGACACGAAACAAAAACCTTTTTTGGGGGGGTAAATAAATTGAACATTGCATCAGCACCACTAATACAACAATCTGTTGTTTTTTTAAATTGCAGGCTGGCCTGAATGATCGACGAAAGGAGGATTCTTGACACCACTACAGAAACGGGGAGTGCTGTTTTCTTTCAAATTGCTAATCAAAACACTCTTGTAGTATTTTTGCAAGTGTTTGTCATAGTGCCAGGGTTAGTTGACTAGCTAGCCTGACGGGGACCATCTGGGCCCCATGATCTCAGTCAGTCTAGGTATGCAGTCTAAATTTGACTTTTCACTTTTCATTTTATTTATTCTGAGTAGTTTTTTGGTGTCCTTTGTGTTACACCAACTCCTGTGAGTGGAGCATGGCTGTCTGTTTAGACTGACCGGGACCATCTGGGCCCCATGATCTCAGTCAGGCTGAAAGCAGCCTGACTTGTACTTGCAGTGAGGTTAGTTGCGCGTTTAGTTGGAGTTTATTGTCGGTGCATGTAAAAACCTAAACTGAATTGTAATTATGTACATGATCTTGTTCAGCTGCTGTTTAAGAGCACTTCTTGTATTTTTATGCCGAGGTGGAGACAAGGTGGAGGGTCCTGGTCTGATGGTTGAAGAATCAAGTCAATGGTATAGTATCTTTCAGTAGACACCTTATTAATGTAAGGAAAGGCTTCACTGATGAAACAAGAGTAAACAATGAAACACACAGGCATGTACAAAAGTTGATCTGTTTCTTGTAAACCCCAGTAGAGACACTCATGTATACAATTCCATTTTAAAATCAGAAACCTCTTTATCCAACAAAAAGCATAAACACAGAATTAAAATGATCTATAGTCAAGAAAGAACAATTAAAAAGGGACAGGGACAGGCTGAAAGCAGCCTGACTTGTACTTGCAGTGAGGTTAGTTGCGCGTTTAGTTAGAGTTTATTGTCGGTGCATGTAAAAACCTAAACTTAATTGTAATTATGTACATGATCTTGTTCAGCTACTGTTTAAGAGCACTTCTTGTATTCTTATGCCAAGGCGGAGGGTCCTGGTCTGATGGTTGAAGAGGAGGCTGATAACGGTAAGATACATTTAGAATCATTCAATTTTTTTTTCTTTCTGAATTTCAGTATTTTGACTGTACTTTAATTTTGAAGAAGGACCATATTAGGACAAACATTTTTGGCATTTGGAGAATAAGATACCCCAGTGGCCTGATTGGTTGTACCTCCTTTACTCTTGTAACAGGTCTCTGTATGTTAAAGCTTAAACACAGGATTTTTTTAACAGTCTATAGCTTGTTCATTTATTTCTCAATTGCTCAGCAAATTTAACACTTAAAATTTGCATCCTTACATAGAAAAACATGGTAAAGATGTCCCAGAGCTATAAAAATAGTGTAATTATCAGTGCTTGTCACACCTTAAACCCTATCATGACTACCTGGATTGTGTGGATGTCACCTTGTTCATTTGTTATTTGAATGTACTTATCCTTATCTTTTGCAGAGACGACATGTCAGAGGTTCCTGATCATGTGGCTCAAGAGGGATGAAATGGTATAGTACAATTACTATTTATCAATTTGCCTGACATCCAAAAGTCTGCTTTTTTGCTGTATTTTCATTGTCACTGTGGACCCTATAAGGACATAAACTTTATGGTGTTGAAAAAAAGTTTGATAAGATGCCCTTCTTGCCTGTTTTTGTCATACTTAATTAACTCTTGAAACAGTCCTCTGTACAGTAAATCTGCAACCATTGATTGTTTTAACAGTAGATTGATTGGATGGTTATTTTCAATAGCTCAGCAAATCAGACACTAAATTATTTCCAACTCTCTGTCAAAAAATAGAGCACAGATTTACCAGAGCTGTTAAAACTTTATGAGATAAGAAGAATAACTATTAAAACATACAGAAGAAAATTTGGCTGGCTTTGCTTCATCAAATAACTATCATGCCATGGAATAATATAACAAAATACAAATAAAAAAATTGCAAGTACTAAGTCTAATTGTGTTGATTAAAAACAACAAACATTTCATTATATTTGGATGTAGTTTGTTTAAGAGTTACCATGTCAAATGAAAAACGGATGCCTTTGTGTGTAAAAGGGGAACAACATAATCTCCCCAAAAAGCTTGTAATTTGATATAATGGGTGAATCCTTGATTGTCTGACCTAATGTGTTTATACTTCACACATTAAGTTTTAGCAAATAAGATAAAAGGGGTTTATCAGCTAGTAGTATTGATAAATCCTTCACAGAAGCAACAAGAAGACTTAAACAATTAAATACAAAGAAAGAAGAGAATAGCATCACACACTGAATATTTGTCAGTTGAGACAACTCACTCTTTTAGGTCAACCAAGTGCTGTCTACATCATGAGAAACTGTTAAACATTTCTCTTAATTTCCAGTTGAAATTCAGAAACTGTCCAAGATGTAATAGGCCAAATTAAAGTTTAGCTACAGTCTGTGTGTGCAATGTAAACAGCTTCATGCTGCAGTGAGTTATTCCATTAAAAAAATAAATCTATGGCAAAATAAATGTATTGCCAAATATTGATTATTATTCAATTAAATGATACAATTTTGCAGCCGTGTGGCCATCATTATCTTGCTTTTGCATGCTATGTGTTCTTTGGGTTCTTTTGCCTTCATGCTCTTCTCTGACTAGTCTTTCCATCTCCATTTCTGAAAGTGCTATAAGGGATTTTTTTTGGGGTAAATAAATTGAACATTGCATCAGCACCACTAATACAACAATCTGTTGTTTTTTTTAAATTGCAGGCTGGCCTGAATGATCGACGAAAGGAGGATTCTTGACACCACTACAGAAACGGGGAGTGCTGTTTTCTTTCAAATTGCTAATCAAAACACTCTTGTAGTATTTTTGCAAGTGTTTGTCATAGTGCCAGGGTTAGTTGATTATCTAGTCTGACGGGGACCATCTGGGCCCCATGATCTCAGTCAGTCTAGGTACGCGTTTTAATTTGACTTTGCACTTTTAATTTTATTTATTATGAGTAGTTTTTTTTGGTGTCTTTTGTGTTACACCAACTCCTGTGAGTTGAGCATGGCTGTCTGTTTAGGCTGACCGGGACCATCTGGGCCCCATGATCTCAGTCAGGCTGAAAGCAGCCTGACTTGTACTTGCAGTGAGGTTAGTTGCGCGTTTAGTTAGAGTTTATTGTCGGTGCATGTAAAAACCTAAACTTAATTGTAATTATGTACATGATCTTGTTCAGCTACTGTTTAAGAGCACTTCTTGTATTCTTATGCCAAGGTGGAGACAAGGTGGAGGGTCCTGGTCTGATGGTTGAAGAACCAAGTCAGTGGTATAGTATCTTTTAGTGGACACCTTATTATGTAAGGAAAGGCTTCACTGATGAAACAAGAGTAAACAATGAAACACACAGACATGTACCAAAGTTGATCTGTTTCTTGTAAACCCCAGTAGAGACACTCATGTATACAATTCCATTTTAAAATCAGAAACCTCTTTATCCAACAAAAAGCATAAACACAGAATTAAAATGATCTATAGTCAAGAAAGAACAATTAAAAAGGGACAAAAAGGCGCTTTGTTTACCTACAAATTTAAAAAAGACATGACGAACCACTTATCAAAAGAAAAACTGTAATGACAGGAATTTGCAAAACTGCTTATCTCTTTAATATGTATGCGAAAACCCCAATTCAGATGGACAGTTATGCTGCTGCTTCTTCTTCTCTGTTCCTTTCATATCCTTATGGAGAGCTGTGTTTGTGAGCACTTGAGTGGGCATGTCTATTAGTGCCTGCCCTGTTCATCTGTTCTTCGGCGGCTGATCTGTGAGCAGCCTCCAAACCTGACTAGCCAATGAGTGAAGAGAGCGCTCATCAATGAAAAGTTAAAAAGTCTGTGCTTTGTGGTTTTAGATTTTTCAATTGTAAAAACTGTTTTGAGGCACTTGTAAGATTGGGCCAGTGTTATTGTGTAAACACAGGAGATTAGGGGGATTTTATTGTAATTTTCTCTTTTTCATTTCAACAGCACTAGATGGCCCTTTCATTTTGCCTCGTTTGTTATTGTTTTACTTTTTTAAATAAATTACTTGAATTTGCAATTTTCATCTGGTGTTTATGTTGCTTTCTGTATCCCTTAAATGAGCTTGATCGAAACTGTTAAAGTCCTCCTCTCTATCTGAAAAACAAATGATCACCTCCAGGAATGCCAAGGAGCACTCCAAAAATTGGAAACTAAAATGAATATAAATTTAATCAAGAGTTTTAGAAAAACAAATTGAAAACAATTAGAGTACTGCTTCTAACAAATTTAAATGCTTAAAAGGCACAGTCATACAATGACATACTCCCTTGTTTTTATTCCTTTATATGCCAAAACTGTAATACTTGATACCACAATCTTAGTTGCATATTTTATATGAAGAAACAAACATAAAAGCTGCTACAACTGGCCTTAAACATCTGTAAGAAATGGGATGTTATGTGGTTGGGTTATAAAAATTTTTGCTTATATTTAAATGTGTTAATAATTTGATGCCAGTACATGACAAAGAGTTGAAATTATACATATTGCACTGCATTCATTGACATTAAATGTGAATGTCCATGAAAATGTATAATGTTTTTATCCTCAAGCTGAGCTACAGTATACATCACTTCACTGATATCTGACTCTGACTCTGAAATTCAAATTACTGTGTCCTGTTTGAAAGAAAAACATTTATATCACAGTTGGCTTATTGTCCTTTTGCTGGTGACGATCAGTGAAAAAAATTAATCTTTTACACATATTTTGTCTGCTAGTTTTGGTCCACAATGTCACAATAACAGCTTAAATGAGAGTGTGCCTCTGAGGGAGAAATTGGTGAGCTATTGCAAAGAGAGTTTGGCACCTTGTGGTTAAAAACCCACAATTAAAGTTAACACATTTAATGTATATTCTTTGGGAACTTAAACTACTGTGTAATGTGAATGTCGCATAATGTTTTTTTTTTTTTTGTTAAAAAAAATGATCACAAACACATGATGAAAAAAATGATTTAAAAAATTTCAGGACAATGACAAAGAAAATGACTAAAGACAAAAACATGATGTAAAAGTGATTAAAAAAAATGAAAAAACACTGATGGGAGTTTGTCAAAATCAGAGCACAATAGGTTCAACACAGTAAGAGAAATACAAAAATGACTGACTTCTGGTTCTGATGGCGAAGGATCAAATTGTTGTTCTTAATAATGTGTAATCGATCTTACAGTAGGTGGTGCTACAGCAAAACCATTAAATTAACATTCAGATTTTCAGAGAGGCAGACCCTGATCATACATGTGAAATTTGAAGGCAATCGACTGTTTGATTTGAAAGTTACACCCACTTCCTGTCTCATGGCGAAGGATCAAAATGGCTGCTATGGCCACTGGGGCATCTGTTAATGAGTCATGTCAATACTGGGGCTGATATTGATGAGTTCAGGCAAAAATCAGTGCATGATAGGTTCAACACAGTAAGCAAAATACAGAGATGACCCACTTCCTGTCTCATGGCGAAGGATCAAAATCACCGCCATGGCCGCTGGAGCATCTGTTAATGAGTCATGTCAATATTTGTTCAGGAGAAAATCAGTGCATGATAGGTCCAACACAGTAAGAATAATACGGAAATGACCCACTTCCTGTCCAATGGAGAAGGATCAAAATGGCTGCCATGGCCACTGGGTCAGCTGGGAAAGAAACATGTCAATGTAGGGACAGATATTGAGGACTTCAGGTCAAAACCAGATCATGATAGGTTCCACACTCAAAGACAACTGCAGAAATTGGCCCATTTGCATCACTTCCTGTTGGGAGTAGAGGGCGCCATGATGAGTGGTTTTTGTGTGGGCTTGTTTAGTGTGGTACTGATGTGTTGCCATAACACACTGAAGGCCATAGAATGATGTCCTCCAAAATTACATCTGTCTTCAGTGAATAAATGTCTAAAAAGAGGCGTTATTTTTAAATTGGGGCAGAGCCAGTGAACGTCCATTTGGGATTTTGGCATGGGTTCAAGAGGCTTTTTTGTAGGTGTGGTCATGGTGCATGTCTGAATGGGCTGAATTTGTAAAGTGAGAAAAGTGGAAAGAGTGGCAAAATAAATTTTGTTTTGTCAGAAGGGGGCGGAGTTATTGATTTGTGATGTTTGTCAGTGAGAAGTTTGGTGATGATTGGTGTATGCACTGAAAATCTATGGACAATAATTGTTGTTTTTACACCGTATTTTTTAAGAAAAATGGAAAAAAAGTGGTCATCAAAGTTTGGACCCTTATAGCAGCCCTGCTCCCTGGTGAAAACTCCTGTAGAGCACAAGCTGAGATCTCCATTTTTGTCTAGTTTCAGAAAATACCAGTCTGGAGTCCAGGAAATCAGTCCCCTCAGACAAGTTTGTTCAAATGCGAGGACTGTAATTTGACCGAGAAACAGCCAAATTTGTACACATTTCCTTTATGATGTCACTTCCTGTGCATTTTAGAGGATGGTCCCAAGAGGATATTTTGTTTGTCCAGTCATGATACATTTGTGTACCAAGTTTCATGCATGTCGCTCAAAAATGTGGGTGGGGCTCCTGAATACCAGCAAAAACCCTGTTTGGGGGCCCCTGAGGGCCTTCTTTTGAGCGAGATGAATGGAACCGCCAGAATACGAATTTTTTCACCAGGATCTAACAAGCCAACAAATTTCGTTGGTTCTGGAGCATGTTAAGGCCCCCCAAAATGCAACAGTTGTGACAGAAAAAAAATCCGGCCCGTGGTGCAGTTATACCTGGCCCACCAGATCATTTGATATTCTTATTATAACTGGCCCCCCATATATTTTCAATTTTTCATCGCACAAATCGCAAAAGTTCATTGCGCAAAAGTTATGGTTTTGACTTTTTATTTCATATTTTAACCTTTACATCTCATAACTTTGACTTTTTATCTCTTATTTCTACCTTTTAGATTCATAATTTTAAATTTTAAATCCTATTTAGACCTTTTAAAGTCATGATTTTGACTTTAATCTCACATTTTGATCTTTTCAAATCCTAAATTTAACTTTTATCTTATTTTTTTAACCTTAAAAAAAGCAGGATTTTTAATTTTATCTCAGTTTTTTGACCTTTTCAAATCCTGATTTTGACTTTAATCTCACGTATTGACCTGTTTAAACTCCTAAATTTAAATTTTATCTCATTTTTTGACTAAAAAACACATGATTTTTAATTTTATTTTATATTTTGACATTTGAAACTCATGATTTCGATGTTAACCTCATATTTTGACTGTTAAAATGTATGATTTTGAATTTTATCTCAGTTTTTGACATTTAAAATTCATGGTTTCAGTGTGCTATCTTATCTTTTGCCCTTTAAAAACATTGTTTTGACTTTAAATTTCATGTTTTTACCTTTCAATCTTATAAGTTTGACTTTTTATTTTAGATTTTGAGTTTTTAACCTATCATGTTCACCTTTTAATTGCGAAATCATTTATCATTGGTGCCAAGTTTTTGAAAATAAGGTCAACATTTTATGGTTAAATATCCACCCTGTTAGGCCCTCCGGTTAGACCCAAGTTCAGAATCCGGCCCCTGCTGTGATTCAGTTTGACACCCCTGCAATAGGGCTCTCGCTCTGCTCAGTGCTCGGGAATGGGAATTTGTTTGGATTTTGTAAAGGAATTTTTTAAAAGAAGTTCCAGCGTGATGTTTGAACTTACCAGACCCCACTCATCCAAACTCACTGGTAAAAACTAAATATGCTTTAGGTCTCAGGAGGTTCATCCCTGGCCCCGCCTCTTTTCTTGCAGGCTGCATCGACCTGCAGAAGGAGTAAACTGAGGATTCACTGTTTCATGTCACGTGCATCTGAAAGAAATCTGACAATCAGGCTGAGAAGCATCAAAGTCTGAGGAAAAGGCGTGTTATTTATTCTTCATCTCCCCACAGAGCTGGAGCACGTTCCCAGTACTGCCTGTTCTTTCACCCAGATCCTCTGCTAAACTGTCTGCTGTTATAAACAAGACAGACGGACTCTTAGAATAAAACATCACACTTCACTGTTTACAACCATCTCTTTCTCTCTTTCCGCTCATAAAATTTAAGAGCAAAGGTTAAGAGATGAAGCCTGCTGAGCCCTGTGCTATCTTCTTTTATTGTTCTTTAAATTGATAACATTTACTGCCACGTCTCTTCATATTTCCTCGATGCTCATTTAGAGCTAAAAGCTGAAAACGTTCCCCTAAAAGATGCATAAGACTTAATTTCTTTCTTTATGGTTTTATTCTGAATTTCTTACCTTCTTAGTAAAATGTGACTTTTGACACAAAGGATGCTCTTCCTTCAGAGACTGAGGTGGTTCCTGGCGTGGTGAGGAAGGCTGAGAAGAGCCACTCTCAGGAGTGTTACAGGGTCAGATCCAGGAGGAGAGCCCTCTGCAGCATCCATCCACCTCATGGCACATTTGAACTCCTGCTGTCTGGGAGGAGATGTCGCTCCACCAAACCAGCGTCTTTCCTCGGTAGACCAGCTGCTCACGTCCTCATCACACACTGCCTCGAAATTCTCTGAATTACTGCATCGTCTTAAAGGGGACATATTATGAAATAATCACTTTTCCAGGCATTTGTGCCACTGGCCTGTCCACAATCCCCACTAGAGTGAGAAAAATACATTCCCCTCCCCCTCTCTTTCTCCAGCTTTCAGAAAATGTGTGCTGAAACAAGCTGCTCTCAGATTTTCCCCTCATGATGTCATGTGGGGAGTTAGCCCCGCCCCCAGGTTTGGTTGGCCCTCCCTGCTTGGAAGAAAGTCCCGCCCTACTCTCCTGATATTCCTCTCAGCTGATCAGGAGAGTAACATCCATTAAGACTCATCCATTTCCAGAGAGGGGTGGAGTCAGAGGCGGAGTCAGACAGCTCATTAACATTTTAAGCCACAGACACAGAAACGGCTCGTTCTGAGCAGGGCTGAAACAGAGGAGGTTTTTAGACATGCAGAAATCAATACTGGAGTGTTTTTTTTTTTTACAACAAACTTTACAGGCATGTTTTGAGGACCTCTGAGAACAATATAAACTTGTCTTAAAGGGTAAAATATGTCTCCTTTAAAGCCCAGGTCATTATTCATCACTGTCATTATTGCTCTTTTTGCCTTAGATTGTTTTCTAACCATGACTAGTGGATTTTTTTATCTACTTGTTTGTTGATTTCCTCACAGCCTGGTCCAGAGAAATGAGATTCAGGTTCTCCAATGTTACAAATATGTGAAATACAAATAAATGTGAAGATTTTCCTCAATATTCTGACTTATTCAACCCCATTCATCTAATAAAAACTGAACTGATGACTTCAAATATGATGTCAGTTTGAAAATTTGGACTTTTATATTGATATGTATAATATTTCAGAGATATAGGAATAGTTTTCTCCATGTTTGTGTCTCACACTCTGACCCCTAGTTAGGAAAGTGAGTGTGACTCTGCATGAGTGTGGAATGAAAATTTTTGTGTTTTTTGACATTTAGATGAAGATTTAATATCTCCGATAAGAATTCGGGTTTGGATTTAACAGATTGAGATGTCATGTTTAGATTCAGATTTGACATTTAGAACAAAAACGCAGTAAACATTCATGGGGTTTATTTCCAGTCTCTTCAATACCGAAAACTTAATGTGACCAAAAGTCCTCAAAATATAATACACAATTTTACAAAAAAGGTCCTTACTATTTTATGAATCAGAGTCATCATTTAAAGCAGTTCCTGTCTGCAGAGACACAGAGGGACACGTCACGGCCTCTCTGTGTTTCTTTCTCTCTATAATGAGTCGTTCAGACTCTCCTCCAGTTTTTAAGTCTGTGCACATGCAGCATGATGCTACAATGAAACAGCCTGCCATTGGTTGTCGTAGCCCAGTCACAATGCATTCTGGGATATAAACAGACAATATGGCAAAATGCTAACCTGTTAGCTGCAGGAATTATTGCAAAATGGATTATAAAAGGATAGAAAGACGTTCGATATCAGAGTTACTGGTGTGGATTTAACCTTTAAAGACCCTGGGAGGTCAGCCAAGTTCCAGACTCACTTGAAAATGTTCTGTTAGAGCTGCAGAGGCGTAGATAGCGTCATTAGAATGGCACAATGGAGGACTTTCAGAGGAAAAAACAAATACATGACTACCATTTATGGTGGAAAAGTGATTTAACTTTGGATAATGCACTTTAGCTTAACATTAGCTTAAGATATTTAGACATTTAGATTGAGCTTAAGATAGAATATTTAGATTTATCTGACAGTTTTACATCCAGAGGGTTTCTCCTGGTTCTCAGGATAACTTAGCAGCTGGATTCATGTTTGAGATCAGAGCTAGAGGTCTTCTGGGCCCAACAGACCCAGATTTAGCCGGAGGGATTATGGATCTGGCTCAGGATCACCTCTGGGTCCCCCAGTAGAGCTTGAAACTTGGGAGAGAGATGTCTGGGTTGACTAGCTTAGCTTGCTACCACTGTGAGGTCTGTCTGTTCTTTAAACATCTGCTTTAACATCTAGGGGATCTTTAAAGGAACAGGACAGACACAGGATGGTTAGAGTGCTCCTCTGCCAACAGAAACATGCCTCAAGCATCCCTGAAATAAACATTTCTCTCCATCCTGTCTAATGAAAGTCATCCCTGTCAGGATGATCTCAGTCAGATAGTGACAGTGCAGCCTGGAGGCCGCTGGCATGTAAACACGTCTCCTCGTGTTCTGCTCGTAAAGCTGCTTCCATACATCCAAACACCGACTTTAAAAAGCATCAAGACACGATTCGGCGTCACCAGCATGAAAATACTTTATTCTTTAAACATTTAAGGTCAAAATGGCAGTTTTTTTTTTTTACATTCACATACTCAAGCTTGAACATTAGACACATCAGCCATGACGAAGGTGAGAAACACTCCACAGACTGATGGAGGAAGCAGCAGCAGGCCGAGTCCTTTGTGCTGCACGATGACCAGAGTCTGCACAGAGAGAGCCACACGGATCCTTCAGCTCCGTTTAGACTGAAGAAAACCAACCAATCAGAGCTTCAGGACCAAAACACAGCATCAGCATGAGCGTGGTGAGAGCTTTCAGGGTCTCTCAGTGAGGTGGGGGTCACTACAGAGCTTTAAAAACATTTAAAATGAGCAGCCATTGGGTTTCTGTTTTAGCCTATGCACTCTCTGCATCTACCACAGGTTTGGTTTCCTTCTTCAGCTTTGAACCAAGGAAGGTTGAAGTGTTTACAGGGTCTGCTTTTCATATTCTGAGTAGGGATGAGTTTAGAAATCCAGTACCAACACATTTCCTTTCTGTTTGTTCTATTGGCATCTTAGTTCTGAATCATTTACAGCACAGAGACAGCTTTTATCCAGCCACACACTTAGACCGCATTCAACATTATTATACAAATGACATTTTTCTCTGATTTTCCTAAATATTAATGCAAATGACAGTCAGAATATTATTCAAGTCATCAGCACTTAGAGCATAATTCAAATTTCAAATTCAAATGGTCATGTGTTGAATCTGCAGCATTAGGAGGTCATATTTACTGAAATCAAAGCTATTTCAACCAAAAACATCTGAACAGGCCAAGTTCCTTGTTAACATAGGAGCCCTTCTTTGATATCACCTTCACTATTCTTGCATCCATTGAACTTGTGAGTTTTTGGAGAGTTTCTGCTTGAATTTCTTTGCAGGATGTCAGAATATCCTCTCAGAGCTGCTGTTCTGATGTGAACTGCCTCCCACCCTCATAGATCTTTAGCTTGAGGATGCTCCAAAGGTTCTCAGTAGGGTTAAAGGTCAGGGGAGGATGGGGGCACACCATGAGTTTCTCTTCTTTTATGCCCATAGCAGCCAATGACACAGAGGGATTCTTTGCAGCATGAGATGTAGCATTGTCATGCTTGAATAAAATTTTGCTACAGAAGACACGGTTCTCTTTTTGTACCATGGAAGAAAGTGGTCAGTCAGAAACTCTATATATGTTGCCGAGGTCATTTTCACACCTTCAGGGACCCTAAAGGGGCCTATCAGCTCTCTCCTCATGATTCTGTCCCAGAACATGACTCCGCCCCCTCCTTGTTGACATCACAGCCTTGCTGGGACATGGTGGCCATCCACCAACCATCCACTACTCCTCCATCTGGACCATCCAGGGTTGCACGGCACTCATCAGTCAACAAGACTGTTTGAAAATGAGTCTTCATGTATTTCTGGGCCCACTGCAACCATTTCTGCTTGTGAGCATTGGTTAGGGGGGGCTGAATAGTAGGTTTATACACAACTGCAAGCCTCTGAAGGATCCTACACCTTGTGTCAGGACAGGATCCTGTTACACTGTCTGCATGTCTTCTGTGTGATATTTCCTTCAAATACGGAAATATGGAGCACATAAACATTTTAAAATGTTACAGATAATATCTAGGAAAATGGGATTCAGTTTTTGTAATGCAGCAACGATAAAGACTGGTTTCATGATTGCAGGCAGTTGATATTTTTTATGGTAAAGTTCTAATGAATGTATGAGCCTGGACAATAGTGACTATTTATGAAATGTGAGTTTTTATTTAGCGGTAAGACTCACAATAATAACTGGAGAGGCTGTGCGTTATTATTCTGTTGCAGGGTAAGGTTCTGAGCTCAGGCTAAAAGGATGGCACAGTCGGTCCAGAAAATCTTCACCAGTATCAGATCAGTACTGGCTGATATCCAACGCTCTGGAACATCTCTAGCTGCATTTCTCAACAAATGATTAAATCTGAGAACGAGCCGGTCAGAGTTTCCATGATGGAAATCAGCCCAGTAAACTCCACCTCAATGAGGCAAAGAACACTCCACCTGAGATAGAGGAGAGACTAAAAACCAGACCATGGCACCCAGGACCAGCAGACCACAGCCTCAGACAAACTGGAAATACTGAGAATGATTCTTGACTGGAGTAGACTCAAACACTCAGAGAGAGAGAGAGAGAGAAGCTTCATGTTATGAGTCAGTGCTGACGGCTGCAATCCAACAGATTAACCAAGCTCTCACACCTGATCCTGATCAGGAACAATCACACCTGATCCTGATCAGGAACAATCACACCTGATCCTGATCAGGAACCTGAGAAGATTCTCTCCTCACACTTCAGCTGGCCACACACAGCAGGATTTAATCCAGATTAGTCCTCATAATCCTCAGGTGTGTGTGGTCAGAACAGTCGTGCTGGAGCCTCCTGACTCAAATAGAAAAGATCAAACATGTTTTAGATTTCCTGTTCTGGATCAGACTTCCTCTGGCAGCTCTCCCACAGAGACAGAGAGAGAGCAGACAGATGATGGTGTGTAGATTTATGGCTGACAAACATAAATGTAGCTCCATCTTCATCTCAGCCTGGATTTCACCCTCTGTCTTCATTCTCCTGCAGCTGTTTCACACACCAGGACATCTGGATGAGGATTTGTTCTTTTCTGTAGACTCTCATGTCAGTGGAATCTCCACGGTGAGATCATGACTACAAACCAACAGGCTGAGCGCGCTCAGAGGGTTACAGCAGGGAAAATAGTCTTGGACGTCCTGATGTCTGGGGTCTTTAAATCATTTGACGGTGGTGGAGTGTGAAGCCAGCCTCTCCCTCTCTGAGAGCTCCTGACAGAAAGAACTGATGCTAAAATCAGCGAACAATCAAAATCTGACCTTCTTCTTTTTTTTTTTTTACTTATTGAATGTAAGAATGACAAAAAACCTTCAAAGCAATAATTTATGTTCACTTGCAATTCGAGTCAAAATCATCAGAATTAGACACTCTTAAAGAATGTTCAGCCCTTGTTTAGGAATAAAAAAGTTAAAGAATAATCCCATTAAAATCACAATTGCAATATTGGGGTAAAAATTGCAGTTGGATTATTTTCTAAAATTATTCAGCCCTAACCAAGAGCACGGCACGGATGGAGAATGTGGAATTTGGGGACAGGATACGATTTAAAACACCAGAATCAGAGACGCCCCAGCTCAGGGCCGTAGCTAGGATTTTGGGCCCCCCTGAACTGGCTAGCCGAGCAACAAGTGTTGCATCATTTTACAAATATCAAAGAATTTTAATGTATTTTGAACCATAACATCCTCATTTAAGAGCAATATTTTTTACTGTGGTTAGATTAAATTTACTCAGATTATTTTGCAGCGCTGGACTATACCATTTGGACATTCTTAAGGGAGGAGCAGTGGGCCCCCAGTGTTTATTTTACTAGTTGATATAAATTTTCACACTTTTCATCGCAGTCTTCTTGGGGCCCCTCCCTGCTGGGGGCCCGGGTAACCAGTACCCTTTTTCCCCCCCTGTGCTACACCCCTGTCCCAGCTACAGCTTAGCTTCAGTGATGCTGGCGTACCGGTTTATCTACAGTAGAGGAGAAT